>NW_007729748.1:183325-189843 GCF_000696425.1 Galeopterus variegatus | reverse complement strand
AAAATATCATCAAACAAAATGCTGCGAACAAAGAAATAGAAATAAAGAAAAAATAACAGGAGCACTTTGCCTGAAAGGACCTAATGGCTGCTGTTTTCACAGTACCTCAGCATTTGACGGAATTTAACTCTTCTCCTCTGTCCCAAATTAGAATTGTAATCATGTTCTTAATCAAAGAGCCGCTACAGGACCCTTCTGTTGAGGTCAATTTGATCCATCTACTGAGATACACTCTATTAGGGCCACCCAATACCTGTTTTTTTCATGTGGAGGGGCTATTCTTTTGTGTACATGAAATAATAGCATTCTATTTGATGATATTTTAAGGAAACAAAGTAATTACTCCATTGCTCTCCCTGCTCCTTTCCTCTTCCCTCCATCCTTTCCCTTTTAGTAGTGGGTTTCTTTCTTTTCCTTTCCTTCTCTCTCTCTCTCTCTCTCTCCTTTTTTTCTTTCTTCCTTTCTTTCTGAATTGCTACTCTAGATTAGGGTATTGTCTTAAAGTCCCTGTTAGGTGACTTTAATGTACATCTATTGCTTTAGACTGCTCTGAATGACTATTTCTGATACTACATCCTATTTTGTTTTTGGGGAAGCATCTCTTGACAATTTTCAGTCTAGGTGGTTTGGGTGGAGATAATAAACTCCTTTCCTAAGGGCCTATGATCTAGGCCTGGGTTACGTGGTCCATTTTTATGTCACCCAGACCAAGCCAATGACACTCAAGCCTCGGACTCCACTCAGAACTTCATAGAAAGGAGAAATTCTTTCCTTTGTATTTACAAATAGGGTAAAAGGTCGAAGTTTAAGTTGCTAGAGGCCATCCTGCTATCATGTTGGAAGAATCCACAAAAAAATAAATCTTACAGAGAAAGTAGAAGCCAGATAGCTCTTGACAACATTTCTTGACTGCCTGAATCCACCTAAAAAAAACTAGATATTTTCAGTTCATAAGTTAAAAAAATTCTTTTCCTTAGTGTAAGCCAATTTACGTTGGTTATTCTGTTTTGTACCTGAAAAAGTCCTGAGTGATACAACAATGTTAGCCCTTTGCAAATGTAGCACCTGAGCCCAGTAGGAGCCATTAGCAAGGAAGGGATCAGATTTGCTCAAGTTCATCAGCGGAGAGAGGCTAAAGCTAAAAGAGTAGGAGAAACAGGATATTTTATGAACAAAGATGGAGAAATGGGGTAATTTTTAGATCATGGGCATTTGGTCATGGGAAGGAAGTAGGACCTCGTGTAGAAAGGTATAGCTCTAGAGTTACAACACAGTGTGAATTCCATGAAATCAGGAGCCACAACGTCATCCAACTCATCATTGTCTTCCCATCATAAAGCACAACATATGCACCCAATGGGAATTCAACACATTGCTGGCGAATGAACATGTGGGCCTGTGGTGCTGTAGGAGTCATTGGGAAGTTTACTTTCTTCATCGTTTGACTATACTGCTTATTGTGAGATAGTAAGGCCAGGTTTAATTATTGAACAAAGGTGAAACTTTGTAGGTAGAATGAGTGAGTCATTTCAAGGAGGCTGTAGAACAGAGAGATTAGCGCTCATGCTTTAAGGTCAGACAGAACATGTTTGAATCGAGGCTACGGTATTTTTTCACTCTATGATCTTAGACAACCTAATTTCCTGGAGCCTTAATTTCCTCAATTGTAAAACTGGAAATATAATACCTTATGTGTTGTTATGAAGACTAACTGTGGTAATGAATATAAAATTTTAACACAATGTTTGGTACATAGAAGGGCTGCTATCATTTTTATTCTTTTTATTGTCATTCATGTCATCACAATTATTATAGCTATGAGTCAGAACAGTAGAGTGAAAAGAGCTCTAGATATCATTAAAATACCTTTGCTCCATTCCTGATCCTTTTTTTACAAAGTATATTTCTAATCTTGGGCAACTCAGATCTCTAAGGTATTGTCTTTTCTGTAAAATTTAGTTGTGCAGAAATGAGGTTACATATAAAAGCACTTAGTAAATTGCAAAGCATGATAAGAACGTAAGATGATCTTATTTCCCCCGACTTTACATGGTTTTGTGGTTCGTGCTTTTGGCATTTCTTATTTGGCTTGCTTGACCTTAGCTCTCAAACACATGTTCATAAGAAATAGGGAAAATTTAAAAATGAAGATTCCTGGGCCTTGCTTTCAGAGACTCTGATTCAATAGGTCTGGGGTAGGGGATGAAGCTTCATTTTTGACGAGATTTTCTGTTGATGCCAGTGCAGGTGAACTGTGGACATCCTTTGAGTAGTACTGCTTTGTGATGTGTAACTAATGTTAAGCCTGCCATGACCACTCCAGAATTCTACATCCAGCTTGGTCCTGAAGCAGTGGCTGGTGAAGGCTACTACGAGAGCTGTGGCCCACTGTGCATCATCATTTCTATTTGTAGCTGAGTGGAGTTGGCAGCAGGCACAGGCTGGCAGTCGCTTCCAACACACTCCTTGTCAAAGCACATACTGTTTCTGCAGCTGGCATCTATTCCCTGTACATCCCAATTATAACAGTATCACTGAGTCTTGTGACAGTCCCACATTTCATCACGTCAGGGGACTGGGCAAAGCAGGTTGGCCGTGGCATGGGTGCCCTGTTCCCTCCTTTCCTCGAATTCATCATTGCTGAGGAATCTTGTTGGTCTTGCTTGGCACTGCGAATGTTTGGAGCCCAGAACAGGTCAGAGATTATGTATAAGCTGTAGGTTGTGGAGCTGCAGATTGTGCCTGCTGTAAAACACTAATTTTTGAAGGATTTCTCCTATTAAAGTTGTCACTATTAAGATGATCACCATGCTTTGCCCTCCTTTGCTAAGCCTGAATGCCTCAGCAAACCATTCCTACTCCTGGATGCACATGGCTGATTCTCTATAATTTGATGGAACTATAGGGTGCATTTCACACTACCTGCATAATGAAGAGTTTTGACTCCTGCATAGCTTTTTCCTCTTAAGGGAAGTAAAGAAACATCTATTGTAATTAAGCATCTAGATATATGATACATACTCAAAGCATCTCTACTTAGTAACCTGATTGAAAAAACTGAGTTGCAAGTTGATGTGTAGAAAAATACACATTGAGAGTATCTACCATTTTGGATAATTACCGGCAGTGTGTTCTTTTTAAAAGTTACAATTAATCTTGGGCCGGCCCTGTGGCTCACTCAGGAGAGTGTGGTGCTGATAAAAGTTACAATTAATCAAAATATTAAAATAAACCACCATTTTCCTTTTTTTTCTCTTTTTTGAAAAGTCTATCCTGACATGTTAGTAGGATTAATAAATGTTACTAAGACCTTGTTCTTTGAGATCAGTGTTATATTTATAAGAACCAGCAGGAAAAAGATGATTTCTGATGGTAAAATCTGGGAGAACAGGCTGAATATAATCAATAGAAGAGGAATGCCTGGCAAATGTAAATATTGATAATAAATACAGTAGTGGTGAACTTATAGACACAATGAATCTTAAGTTGTACATAAGTCTGTAAAAGAATCTCTCATAAAAAAGGTAGCATGGTTGTAGAATATAAGAAAATGCAAAAATTAATAAAATACCTTAGCTGAGAGTTCTGCCCTCCATAACTCAAGGGAAATATAAGAAGTTTAGAAGAGAATTTAAAAAAAAAGGTCACAAACTTTATTAAAAGAATGAAAATATAACCTTACATGGGGAAGTTCCAGGAATAAGGGTTATTTTACTCTGAAGTAGATAGCTGGGATCTGATTTTGATTTAGTAATGGTCCTCAAAAAATAGATATAAAAAGTTAGTACAGAAGGTGATCAATTTTTCCCCTATTTCACTTTAGTAAGAGCAAGGGGAGATATGCCTTAAGACAAAGGCTGATTGATTTAGATTCAAAGCTGTTGTTTTTAGGAGGAGCACAATTCCTGAAGGATGGAACATAACCTTACCAGAAACTGGGGGAAAAGAATTATGAGAAGTTATTGCTTAATGGGTACAGAGTTTATGTTTAGGATGATGAAAAAGTTTTGGAAATAGATAGAGGTGGTGGTCACACAGCATTGTAAACGTAACTAATGCCACACAATTATATGTTTAAATATGCTTAAAATGGCAATCCTTGTGTTCTATATATTTTACCACAGAAGAAAAAAATTGTAGATAAAAGGCAATACAACCTATATCGTTTGTTAGGATGGTTTGTGAGTGGCTGTGGTCAATGCTGGAGAGGCCATAGTGCTTTTCAAGGTTCTTCAACCCTAGAATTCTGTGATTAAGCCTACTTACAGCATGTTGCCAGGAGGAACAAGCAATTGCTGTGAGAGAAGTTTTCATGCTGGAGAGGCCATAGTGCTTTTCAAGGTTCTTCAACCCTAGAATTCTGTGATTAAGCCTAGTTACAGCATGTTGCCAGGAGGAACAAGCAATTGCTGTGAGAGAAGTTTTCAGAATTGCCTCAAACTCAAAGGTTAAAAGAAATAACAGGGTTTGACTTGGAGCAGAGAAGCTAGAGCTGTAGGAAAACTGGTAACACCTACTGATCTGAGGTAAATTTCCTGTTGGAGAAATGCCATGCAGACTGTGGAAAAGTGGCATGACCAAAAATATCAACTGGGACAGTCATGAACCAGCAACTTGTAAAACGACGTCTCATCCTAAATTCTATCTATAGTGATGAACACTCATTTATTTGGATACATTAGACACGACTGATTTCCTTGTTTTTTAAAACAAAACATTGATAAAGTTACTTTTTTCCCTAAAGTTAAACATTTTAAAAATTGAGGTACAATACACACAACATAAAATTTGCTATTTTAACCATTTTTAAGTTCAGTAGCATTAAGTACATTTACAATGTTGTACAACCATCACTGCCATTTTGTTTATGGTTAAAAATTCTAGAGCTGAACGAGAAAGATCTATCACAATTTTTAAAAAGCAAAATTTAAAACAGAAAGCATTTGAATTTAAAGAGGTGATTTGCCCCACCTTCAAAGTTATATACCTCTGAATATTTAGGCTTTGGTTGGAAATATTTTCTCATGTGTAACTGTAACACAGTTAGGCCGTAACTGTAACACAGTTCATGTTTTAGTTTATATTAGTAAATCATTGGCTCCAGGTAATAAAAATATTGTTAATTTTACATCACAGTAACTTATCTGCAACTGCTGTGAATCCTAGGCTGTTATATTTGGGTTTCTAATGACCATAGTTCAGGTATAGATTCAAAATATTGCTAACTTTAATAAAGAGTTAACATTCTTTATTCAACTCTGAATTATTACAGCTATTGTAAAATGATTATTTTTATAAAAATGCCAGTGCTGTTCTTATCCATGTTTACTGGCTGTAAAAAAACAAAACTGGCTTAATTAACATATGCAATTGTCTGTAGTACGTGTGCAAAAATTGACTGAAAAACAAAAGACAATTTTTAGATTTGAAATGTTTAAATTCTAAATTAATTGATTATACATACTTCTGAGGTAAAGAGTTGACCATCAGTATTCTGTGCAATATATGATGATTAATTCAGGATAGTTAGCATATTAATCATTATCAAACATACTCATTCTTTATATCCATTAATCAATTTCTCTCTAACCCCTCTCCCCTTCCCCTTTTCCCTTCCCCCCTTTAGTAACCACAGTTCTGTTTGCCACTTTTGAAAGTTCAACGTATTATTGTGTTTGTTGTTTATTTCTCTCTTTTTCTCTTTTTTTCTTTTTTAGCTCCCACTTATGAGTGGGGACATGTGGTATTTCTCTTTTTGTGTCTGGCTTATTTCATTTAACATGATTTTCTCCAAGCTTATCCATGTTGCTGCGAATGGCAGAATTTCAATATTTTTTTTATATCTGAGTAGTATTCCACTGTGTAAATATACCATATTCTTTATCCTGTCATCCATCGATGGACATTTAGGTTGGTTCCAACTCTTCGCTATTGTAAATAGAACTGTGATAAACATGGGAGTGCAGTTTTCCCTTTCACAAGATGATTTCCATACCTTTGGATGTATACCCAGTTTTGGGATTGCTGGATTGTATGGTAGTTCTATGTGAAGTTGTTTGAGAAACCTCCACACTGTACTAACTTACAGTCCCACCAACGGTGCAGAAGGGTTCCCCTGTTTCCACATCATCATCAGTGTTTGTTATTCTCTGTCTTTTTGGTAATAGCCAGTCTAACTGGGGTGAGATGATATCTCAGTGTGGTTTCGATTTGCATTTTCCTGATGATTAGTGATGCCGAGCATTGAAAAATTGAAAGAAATATTTAACCATCTAAGTAAAATACTTTTTTAGGGAAGGTCCATGTCAATTTTCATTCTCTTTCAAAGTTATCTGTCTTTCTTCGCTGAGCTGTTAATGTTTCTCTTTATTGTTTTACAATTTCTCTATGCTGTGTCTAGGTCGAACCTATTTGTATCCATACTTTTCACATTTTAAATCCTGGAAAGTTCTGAGCTATTACCTTTTCAAATATAGTTTACCTTTCATTCCCATTTTGTGGACCATATCAATTTATTG
>NW_007729748.1:178401-182464 GCF_000696425.1 Galeopterus variegatus | reverse complement strand
GTTTTGGGGTGGCTTTTCCCACACTAGGATGCTGACCAGACCCCAACAATGAGCTGGGAGCTGCACAGCCCAGGTCCTGACAGGGAGAATCCTCTCCTCTTCCAACCTGAGAAAGTTCACAGCAGTATTTAAGTGTCGCTTCAGGCGGTGGAGAGCTCTACCAGCATCCTTTCACTGGCCAGGTTCCCAATTTAAAGATGCCTCTTCTAGTTTCTCTACTTGAAAGTGCATAGGCCAATAGATTCAGCCTCTACTTCTGAACCTGTTTCTGGTACATGAATCTGTATTATCTTTTTGAGTGTGGTTGTGTCTGTCAATTTATTTAAAAAATTCTTGCTCTTTTTAAAGTGGAGGAAAAAAGTGTGAAGTGACAGTGTCAATTTGCCTATGAATGCCCAGGTCTCTATGTGCAGACTATCAGGATAATTAATGCTAAAATCTGTTTATCAACTTAATAATTCAACTAGTCTCATTGAGCTCAACATTTAATAACTTTTTTGTGTATATTCTAGCTTGAAACCTGGGGCATGAATCAATTGATTTAGAATAAAGTTCCTCCAGTTATTAAATGATTATTTCAATGAAAAGGATGAGAGACATGACCAATGTGAAGCAGCCTGGCCTCTAATAGCTAGATGATTCGTAATTATAGATCTAGAGTCCATTATTTTGATATTTGTGTATATATTATGCAAAAGCAATTTTTGGCTTGAATGACTTGGATAATTATCTGAGTTTTCCACTTTCATTTGCTTATGTTGAAAAAAGTGAAGTTGGGGGAAAGTGGCTGGTGACACACATTATGATAAGGGTCAAAATGGAAATAGCAACAATATTCTGTGATGTTAATACTGTGGGAAAGATTAAAACTAGTTAGTTCGAAATTTCAAGTGGATCAGTGCCCTGAGTCATTCGTTCTGCAACGTGTTTTGGGGTGTATTTCTTTTTCTAATGAGTTGTCACAAGTCCTTAATGTCAACAACCAATAAGGTGGTTCTTTGTGAGATTCAAAATGGTCACATTTGCTTGAAATATCGAGCATTTGAGTCATTTACTCATTATTGTACAATAATTACATTGGAGTAAGAGTAATGAGGTATAAAAATCACATTCACTCACTAAATTTGAGTGATGCTTTTTTGAGCTGCCAAGAAAATTAAAACAAAAATATTCCCACATAAATTTATGAATGGTATAGAAATTTTTGACAAAAATATATGTTTGGTACCCCATTTTAAAATTACATGTTCAGCCAGATGTCAGCAAATTTGATGAAATGGGACTGGAAAAGGCTCAGGCCTTTAGTTCTTTCAGTGTTTTTTTTTTTTATTTTTTATTTTAATTAGTTCTTAAAGACTGAGTTTTGCTTAGACATGATTCACCCACATCTTGCTGAAAGGAGAGTTAAGTGTGTGTAGAGCAAAAGACGAGTGATGCAGATCATACTTTTTAGCTGATTTGCACATAAGAAATATCTGTTCTGGGAGTGAACAGAAAAACACAGGTTATGTAAACATGTCTCTTTCTATCCCTGAAGAAGAGGCTGGGCAATCGAAAAAAAATATTTATGCAAACTGCTGGCAGAGAAATTCTAATGGTGCTTTAAGCCTGATTTGGCACACCATGTAACTCTTCCAGGCACAATGCACAATTTTCATAAACAGATTGAACTGAAGTATTCCTTGCCATTGTTCTGCCATTGAGCTGACCCTGAGGCTAACTGTACAAGATCTGTTAGTCTAGGTTCTATGCATTATTTCTTCAGGAAAAAAAAGGTAATTAGGGATTCACAGAGCGATTATGGACATGATTTCTAAGAGCAATTGTTTACTTTCAAGTGTAAGTGGAAAAGTTGCTGAATATGTTTCTTTGGCAATTTCTATGAGCCCCAGTGGCTCATGTCATTTAACCAATATAATCTATTTTTTGAAAATTCATTAAGACAGTCAGAAAATCCAGTGGCCATCCATAAACATGGTTTGTGAAGCTCCTATCTTCTCTAGTAAGGGATAACTAGAACTTGCTGATCAGCTCTTCTATGTTTTCACTAGAAATATTCACTTGTGTTTCATTATTATTTTTTTGCACACGCACAACATTTTGTTTTCTGAGGTCAGAATATTGATATTTTGTGTTCTTGACTATGTCAGGCACAACAAGTGTACTCAAAGGATAAATAAAAATAATAATTAAGAAATTAATTTTTTAGTGGAGAAATTAAGTGTGCCCACAGGATGTATTTCTAAAAAAATCTGAGAATTTGGTAAACAAAAGTGATAGATGAAGCCATGAGGTCAGATTGGCTAAGTTTGCTCTTCTAAGGCATAAGGGGTGATAAACTCCCAGATTAATAACATATTAATAATAATATTAGCTAACTAGCTCAGTTCAAAATCCTCTGCCCATTACATCCAGGTTCTTCTACTCTCTATTCTTCATTCTTAGAATATTGAAATTTGACTAGGAACATCAAAATCTTAGTAGCATTTTCCTAAATGTCTTTGATCTACTGAAAAGTATGAACAAGAATTTTTTAAACCAGGGAGAACTGTACAAATCATGATTATATTGAATAATGATCATAACATAATGCTATGTTTACAATGACATAATAAAAGATATGTTTACAACAACAGAACAAAATTTCCAGCTTGCCTACAGATTGCACTGCAGACAAATACTAATAAATGTTAATTCTTAATCATCCAATTCTAAAACTATTTTCATATAGATCATAGAAAATAATGTGGGATGAAGGTTTTTAATCTCTTTGTCCTAGATTTATATCAAAACCACAATAATCCACTTTTATATGTTTTGTTTTCTTTAAAAAATTTAATTAGAAATATTTATGACATTCATAAATGAATAAAAATCAGTGTACCTAATGAACCTACCACACAATTTAAGGAATAAGACATAATCTATACAATTAAAGCTACAAAGAACCCCATCTGATTTCACCCACCTCCACTTCTATCCTCCTCTACAGAAACCACTCTCCTGAATTTGGTATTTAAAATTTCTATGCACTTCTCTATAGTTTCACATCATAAATATATGTTAAGCTTTGTGCACATGGTACTATACTATAAGCTGGATGTATACTGCTCATTGCATTTACTGCTTAATGTAAATATTTGAGATTTGTCCATGTTGGTATATGTTGGTATATGAACCTTCACTTTATTCATTTTCTGAACATTGAATAAATGCACCATCATTTATTTAACTCTTCTCCTGTAAAGTATATGGACATAAGCTATTTAAATTTTTTCACTATTATAAACAATGCTGCCATAAGCAATTTTGTATTAGTTCCCTTGTATCATTCATGAAAGTTTTTCTGGGATATGTTATTAGAAGTGGAATTGCAGGGTCATAGGATATTCAATTTTCAAATTTGCTAGCAATTGTCAAGTTGTTTTTCATATCTATCATACCAGTTTATATCCTCTCCAGCTGTGAAAGAGTTTCTACTTTTCTATACTCTTGTCAACTCTTGATACTGTTGGATTATTTTTTTCCCTCTGTGTGATTAGTCTGAAATGTTATTTCACCAGTGTCTTAAGTGGTACTTTCCACAGTCCACAAAAGGATGAGCCTATTTTTTGTGTCTTGATGTAGATACTTCCTCTTCTGTGAATTGGTTATCTTATTATTTTTCTCACTGTTCTCTGTTATATTTATCTTTTCCTTATTAATTTGTGAATTTTTTCACTTATGGATACTAATTATTTGTCAGTTATATGCGTTGTCTATACTTTCTCTTGGTCTCATTATTCGATCCTTATATATTTTTTAAAAGAGGGATCCCTTTTCTTAATAAGAAATAAGTGTGTGTGTGTGTGTGTGTGTGTGTGTGTGTGTGTATGCATGCATACATGCATACATAAATACACACAGAAAAAGACAAGATGATAAACACCAACATGACATCTCAGGGCTTCTTTCACTTAGCATAATGTTTTTAAGTTTTCTCCATGTTGTACCATGTATTAGTACTTTGTTCCTTTTTGTGGCTAAATAATATTTCATTGTATAGATATACTACGTTTTTTTT
>NW_007729748.1:162263-177975 GCF_000696425.1 Galeopterus variegatus | reverse complement strand
AACATGACATCTCAGGGCTTCTTTCACTTAGCATAATGTTTTTAAGTTTTCTCCATGTTGTAGCATGTATTAGTACTTTGTTCCTTTTTGTGGCTAAATAATATTTCATTGTATAGATATACTACGTTTTTTTAATCCACTCATCAAATGATGGGTATTTTGGTTTTTCCCACTTTTTTGCTTTTATGTGCAAATTTTGATGTGGATGTATGTATTCAATTCTCTTGGTTATATACTTAGGAGTAGAGTTATTTGATCATATGTAAGTCTATGTTTAATTTTTTGAGGAACTATCAAACTGTTTTCCTATACCATTTGACATCCCTACCAGCAATGTATGAGGGCTCCAACTTCTCCACATCCTCACCAACACTTCTTATTGTCTGTCTTTTTGATGATATCTATCCTACTGGGTGTGAAGTGACATCTTATTGAGGTATTGATCTGCATGCCCCTAATTATTAATGTTGCTTAGCATGTTTTCATATGTTTGTTGGCCATTTGTATATCTTCTTTAGGGAAATGTTTATTCAAATCCTTTGCCCAATTTTTAATGGGGTTGTCTTTTTATTGCTGGGTTTTAAGAGATCTTTATATATTTTGGATACAAGTCCCTTATTGGGGATATGGTATACAAAGGGTTTTTTTTCCCCCTCCTTATTCTATGGGTTGTTTTCTCACTTTTTGCATGGTGTATTTTGAAGCACAAAAGTTTTCAATTTTGATGACATTTATCTTTTTTTTTTCTTTTGTTATACCTAAAAACCCTTTGTGTAATTCATGAAGATTTACACCTATGGTTTTTTTTTTCACTAAGAATTATATAGTTGTAGCTCTCATATTTTGGTCTTTGATCCATTTTGAGTTAATTTTAATATAAGATGTAAGTTAGAGGTCTAATTTCATTATTTTTCATGTGGATATCCAGTTGAAAAGACTGTTTTCCCCCATTAAATTGTCATGGCACTCACCAAAAATCAATTGATCAAAAAATGTATTTAATGGTATCTTTCGATAAATAGAAGACTTTATAATTTGTTTTTGTTCATTTGTGTATGCATCATGTTGAGAAACCTCCTACCCTATACTCTATTTTCTTACTTATTGTGAATTTTTTTTGTTTTCTTTTTACCTATAAGTCTTTATCCATTTTGACCATGTGCATTTTAAGTTGAGATTCCTTATTTAAATTTACATATGAACAGCTATTTGACTCAGCACCAAATATTAAATAATCCATTCCCTTACCATTGATCTAAAATATTATCTCTGTTGTATTTTAAGTTTCTACACATACAAAAATTTGTTTCTGTGTACTCTCTCCTTTTTTCTTGCCCTATCTCTGCACCCAAAACTAGACTGTCCTAACTCCTATAGCTTTCTAATAGTCTTGATATCTGAAAAGGCAACCACTGACTCTGTTCTGGCTACTCTTGAGCTTTTATTCATTTATACATGTTCTATAATTCACTTTTCAGGTTCCAGAAGAAGGTTTTTGGGATTTTGATTAGAATCACATTAAATTTATGGGTCAGATAGTGAGAAATTTGACATCTTAATGATACCTTGTTATTGATATCTATGATAATATTAACACTCTCTCTGTTTTGACTTATTACTTTCTTCTCTCCTTTATTTCAATAGTTTCATAAACTGTTCCACAAACTGAAATATGAAATATTTTTTTCAGATTTAGTCCTGTACTTCTTTACATTTTTTTCTTCTTTGGTGGCAATTATAAATGGTACCTTTTAAACACTACATTTTCTGTTTGTTGCTAGTATGAAGGAATAAACTTTTTGTTATTTAATCTTAAATACAATGATCTGATAAATACAATACTTCTAATAACTTTTTAAATTGACTTTACATAGTCTATGAAGATAATCATACCATTTGTGAATATTGAAATTTCTTCCTTGCTAGCCCTTGTGCTTCTATTTTTTTCTTGTCATATTTCCCTGATTGTGACCTCTAAATACAATGCTGAATTGAAACAGTGGTAATGGGCATTCTTGACTTACTCCTGAATTTAGTAGAAGTTTTGCTAAAGTTTCATGATTAAGTATGGTATCTAATGCAAATTTTTGTTAGCTACCCTTTATCCAATTAGAAATATTTCATTATTGTTAAAAGGTTTTTTTCATAAATGGGAGTTGAATTTTATTAAATACTTTTCTGCATCAGTTAAGACAAACATGGTTTTCAGATTTAAATTGTAAATATGAGTAAATTATAATAAAAGATTTTCTTATGTTAAACCATCCTTGAATTACTGGAATAAACCTAGGTAAGTCATGCTCTTTTTTTTTTTGTTTGTTTGTTTAACTTTGAAAGATACATTTTGGTAAACTTTTGTTCAGGATTTTTGCATCTATGTTTATCTCTGATTTCTTCCACTTTCTACCTGCATATTTTGCTAGCAATATGATCTCAGGGATCTCAGTCCAATCGAAAAGTACATTCTTCTGTAGATTACTTTTTAACTCTTCTTATAGAGAAAGATAGTAAGAACTGTGGTCTCTGAACTTAGGGAACACTTTTTAAAAAAAGGAATTCACCAAAATTTTGTGTATATTCTGTTCCTTTTTTTGTTTTTTGTTTTTTTGCTTTTTCTCAAATTCTAAAGCTATTTTTTTTCTTACATTATATAGCTTTCTTTCCCTCCCCAATTTCTCCTATGACATATTTATTTTTATTTTTATTTTTTTTTACTATACATACATGTGGGGTACAATGTTGATTTTCAATAATTGTGTAGAATGTGTGGTGGTTAGATCAGTGTAGTTAGCTTATTCATCACTACAATACACAATCATTCTTTGTGTCCATCGACCAGTTCCTCATTAGTCCCCCTCCCTCTCTCCCTCCCCTCCCCTTTTCCACCTCTAGTTTCCTAAAAGTTCAACATATTACTGTGATTATCATTTGTTTCTTTCCTTTTCTGTCTCTATTGTTCATTTGTTTAGAATTCATTTATTATTTATGCATAATTTTCTAATTTTTTTCTATTGTTGTTTAGAATGTTATTTATTGGGCCGAGCCCTTGGCGCACTCAGGAGAGTGCGGTGTTGGGAGCGCAGCAGCACTCCTGCAGCGGGTTCAGATCCTATATAGGGATGGCCGGTGCGCTCACTGGCTGGGTGCGGCCGGTCTCATAAAGGACAAAAAAAAAGAAAAAGGATGTTATTTATTTTGTGCGTCTCATGTCTTCCTCAAATATATTATAAACACTTTTACTCACATCTTCTGGTACGGAGCTTTGTTGTGCATTTTAAAGGGACTCAATAGATACTTAAAAATACTATTTTTAAATAATTCTTAGTTTAGTGATCTAAGTATTTTGGGAAAATTCTAAATATCTTTTAAGTCCATTAGGCTTAGAAATTTCATTTTTCATTTTATCCTTTACTTTCATTTTTTATCAACTCTACCTCCCCAGCAATCTCTCCCCTCTCTCAGGAGATTGTGGGTTGACAATTCTAAATGGTCAGCTTTCTAGGTCATTGATTGGGTCATTGAGGTAAGTGTTGAAGGAATGAAAGGTTTTTTTGGATATAACATCTGATTATTCTAGTCCATGCCATATTTACTCATTCCTCAAAGCATGATTGTCAACAAAATTTCAATGAACCCTAAAGAGCTTCTGAAGGTATATTGAGTTTTTTTTACTTTAAAAGGTAGCATAAATCTTCTCAGTGGGAAAATAAATGATCAAATATCACCTCATTCCAAATGAATTAGAGTTGGCAGGCTAGTGTGTCTGGAGCTGACTTACAGTATTTGATGCTAAAATGTAGCTCCATGTAGTAGTTATAATAAATTAAGGTTTCTGTCAGAGGCTGAAGCCATGAAAGTTAAGGAAAAATATATTGCTACCCTTAATATTTAGGGCTCTGAGAGAAATTTTGGTCTTCAGCAGGTTGACAGCACAAAATAGACAAACAATATTTTAGGAAACTGTGCCAAATTTCATGTATAGAAGCCTGTGAATGTCTTGCATTAAGCTGTGAGTTATAGCAGTGAAGGCCTAAAAAGTGAGAAATGGCATATTTCTTGAGGCCTTTAGGGCATATGAGTTCCATAGTTCTCTCTTTTGAATGACAATATGGTCCAGCTTCTCAGCGAGAAGCATGCTGGTGTGTTTCTCTTCCTGCACATTTTTTCTGAATAACGTGAAGGTGTTGTTAATTTAAAAATCATCACTCACAGGGCATGAAAATGTTTTCCAGTTAGAAGTCCAGTGACAGGCAGAAAACAACAACGGCAATGGGTACTCTGAGACAGGTGATAATTTCCTACAGGTAATTGTCATTATTTTTCTTCCTGAAATAATGTCAAAAATATACAGAATAATATATGCTTTGATAGGGTGTGCTTGTAAAAAGTGGCATTTCATATTAACTCTACCAACTCACTTGACTACCTATTATTAAAAAAAAAGGTTGTGACTGGGTAATTACTCGTCCCACTCACAGTTGGAACACCTTTGCTAGGATTATTTTTTGTCTTTTTATCTATTTTACCTTTGCTATTATGACCAAGTTTTTTAAAATGGGGGAAAACCTAAAGGGAAGCTGGAAGCAGTTTCAAGGTATCAGTGTTCTGGAACTGAATCTCCTCCTCCTTTGCTTCCCTGGTAGATTTCATAGTAACCCGGGTCTCTTTCTGCTACAGAGCACAGCAGCAACAGGAAACTGCCCAGACATCTTCCCAGTGCCGTTAGTAGTCCATTTGTCAATGTACTGAAGATGATTTAAATGATGTGACTCACTTGTCTTTCCAGTTATTATTTTAAAAATTGTGACAAATTAAGTGAGCATCTCCTAGTTTCAAATGGAAAGCCTGAAATATTAGCAGTGAAAGCAATCTAAAATATTTTTTTTTAAAAAGAATCTGAGAATGGCTCAGATTACCTGAATTTATAATTACCACAAAACCAATAGCAATAGAAAACAGTAAGAGTTCATATAGCTTCTGGTGCAGGGCATGAAAAGGGCATTAAAATAGAGATTAATTTCCTGACTTCTGAAGATAATCCAAGTAGTAGCACTGATGCACAAAAAACAATGTATCAATATGGAACCAAAAAGTGAAAAGAAAGCAGATCGATTCCAAATGTGATTTAAATATCATTATATTTTGAATATTCAGAAGGAATCTCTTAAGGTTTCAGTTTTTCTTTGGGAATAAAATGGGTTCTTAAAAGTGCATTCATCTATGCTGCTAGAATATCATTTACTAACAAATGATTTCAGCTGTACCCCAGTGGCCTGAAAGAGTTTTAATGCTGCTTCCAGATGTGCTTAATTTATTTCCAGGGTATAATGTTTGACATGGGAGGCTTGGGTGATTTTCTCACTTATCAATGCCAATTTCTTGGAGGTAGGTAAAATTTCAATCTTCTTCTAGATAGAGAAACAGAATAGAAAGATATTATGGCTTCATTGATATCAAATAAGAAGCACGTAAAAATCCTAGATAAAATATTAAATCTTGTGTGTACTTCAAGGGCTTACACACCTGGACTTATGTTTCTACAAGGGTTTCCTAAGACTCTTCTTGCCAATATTTAATATATACAAATAATGATGTTTGTCAGGAATTTTAAAAAATTACAATTTTGAAAATTTCCCTCTTAGCCTAGTTTTCAAGAACTCCAGTTCTTGATTCATTATAAAATATTAACAAGATAACACAAATCTAATTTTCAACTACTTGAAGGACTACTGAATTTGTATTATTAACATTCTTTGTATACTGGGTGATATTAATAAGGTATTTTTTACAGAGCCATCATATAAACTTTATTTTGGAACACATTAAACTGAAGACCAGTTTAAATGTAAAATTTATAATGTATCTGGAGCAATTGTGAGTAATTATTATTAAAACTACTTTGATGATGTGCAAACTATGCAATAGGATTTTAAGAGATTTTTCATGAATATAAATCAAGTTGTTGAAGATATTCAAGTATGTTCAATTGAGCTTAAATACTTGCTAAAATAGATAATCTAAATTAACAAGTATCAGAATCATAGAAATCATCTTGTGAATGGTCACTTAGTGTCAGTACTAGAACTTAAACCTTGGTCTATTACGTCCTACACACAAAAAAAGTATTCTTTGTAAAATAGCATATTGATCCTTAAAAACCATAACAATTTTCCCAATACCTAAGTAACTCTATTTTGGAAGAGCTTGTAAACTTAATTCCTTATTTCTAGTACCAAAATTACAGGAGTGTAATCTTCCCCAAAGAGTTAGGTACTTAAGTCAATGATTAAGACAAGAATTGGAAAGTTGCATATTGTCACAATTACCCTTGAAACTCTTTTACTACCTTTGAAAAAATAAACACATTTTCTTTTATATTGGTCAGGAAATTCTTATAATAACTCATATATTCTTTACATAGGTTTGCCAAACATAAGCACTGTTTCAAGGTTCCTTGCATCCAGTATCTGATAAATACAATGATGTGATGTTTGAAAGTAAAATTCTCATATGATAAAACTAGAAAATCTTGGTAGAATGTAAGATGATGAGGGCAGAGAATTTTGTCAGTTTTGTTCAGAGGCCATTCAATCACCTCCTAGAACAATGCTGATCATATATATAGTAGGTGCTCAATAAATATGTGAATAAATATGATGAAAAGAGAAATAAAATGTGAATTAGATATGTTGAATAAGTGAATGAATGAAAGGTAAATGAATATGTCTCCTAAACCTAGCTCACAGAGGTTTTATCTAACTAAATATCTAACTAAAATATTTGTTATGTGGAGTTAGATTAAATAACCTCCTGAGGTTTCCAGCTTTTATAATTTTCTTTTGGCTTGGTAATAATCTTGTAATTATTTGGTAATTATTTGGATTAGGTGATCAACTGCCATATTTATTTATTCAAATTGCTTTTTTATTTTATTAATATTATTTTTTTACACTCTAGGATGTTGTTGCAGAGCAGTTGGGAGGGACAGGAAGAGGGGAAGGGGATGGAAATGGGATGGAAGGAGCAGGAAAGGAGGAGGGTTGGGATTGAGGCCTGTGGCATCCCCCTTATTCCTACAGGGGAGACTGGGGGCTTCCAGCGGTGGCTTGGTCATTGCTGAGCTGGGTACAGATGTTGGGGGGTTTGAGAAAAGCCCTCGTCCCCCACCAACCCAGCTTGGAAACCTGAGGCCCTTCTTATTGTGGTTTGGTGTTCATTGCTGGCCTGTTTGCACGTGTCAGGGGGCAGGGCTGAGGCCCTCAGCCCCCCACTGCCCCAGCTTGGAAGAGCCTGGGGCACTTCCTGTGGAGGCTCGGTGGTTGTTGCTGGGCTGGCTGTGCATATTGGGGGGCATGGCCAAGGACCTAGGCCCCCCACCACCCCAGTTCAGGACAGCCCGAGGTGCTTCCTAAGGTGGCTCAGTGGTCATTGCTGGGTTGATTGCATGTGTCAGGGGAGCATGATCAAGGCCTGAGGCTCCCCATGCCCTGGCTCAGGAGAGCCCAGGGTGCTTCCTGCAGCAGCTTGGTGGTTGCCGCTGGGCTGGTTGTGCATGTTGGGGGGGTGTGACGGAGGCCTGAGGCCCCCACTTCCCTGGCTTGGGAGAGCCTGGGGCAGTTCCTATGGCCACTCCACAGTCGTCACTGGGGTCATTGTGCATGTCAGTAGGGTGTGGCTGAGGCCTTTGTCCCCCTCTTGGGACTGGTTGTGGATGTTGGGGGGCATTGCTGTGGCCCGCAGCCCTCTCCCCTTTCTGGCTTTGCAGCCCAGGGAACTTCTGGTCCTTCTAGGTGTTATAGGTGTTTTTTGATGAAATGAGACCTTTACTAGTTAATATCAAACTTTGTCTCTGGTTGTAGGTACTTTGTTTTTTTCTTTCAGTTCTGTGTTGGGTTATTTGCTATTCCCACCATTTAAACTCTGCACTGGAACTAATTTGTTGTCTTTTGCTTACTTCTAAAATGGGGGAACTTCCTGTGGGGGCCAGTTCTTGAGCCCTGTGTTTGAGCTAAATTGCTGCTTTTGCTGCTGATTCCCTAGGGAAGGCTTTTTGTGCAGCTGAGGTTTTAGTGGTTGACTTTATAGGTGCTTCCTGGTATAGTGAAATCTGGTGCACCTGCGTTGTGTAGAAACTCTGGTCTGGGCCTGAATCTTTTCATCAAACTGTACCCCATGCAATTCTATATTCCTGACCAGTCTCCTTTGAGTGATCCTATGCTGATTGGGAGGTAGATCAGCTGTCCTTGGCATGCCCCATTGTTCTCCTGGTGGGCCTGTGTCCCCCACCACCCATGCTACAAACACTTTCCATGGGACAGGCCATGTGCTGGTCCCTTGTGATGACTCACAGGCCTCTAAGTGGCTCCTCTTTTTCAGTTGTAGTAGCTCCCCTCTCTTATGTGGGTCCACAGGAACCTTATTAGTGGTCTTGCTGGCCTGGTGCTCACCATGGCCTTTTTCTCCCCTGCTGCATCCAAGCAACTCCATCTGAAGGGCACAGCTGTGGCTTTTGCCAGCTCCTGCTCTATCTACTCATCAGCTCCAGCCTTGAAGTGGCCAGGGCTCAAAATTGTTGGAGTGGCCTTTTCTTTCTCTCATTGTGGCTTCTCACACCTTCATGTACTTTGTAGGTCTCCTTCTTCCCTGAGCTCTAGCAGCCCCAGCTTGGATGTCATTGCTTTTTTATAGTTGTAAATCGGTTGATTTGTGGGAGAGAGTGACGCTGGGGACTGTCTATTCTGTGTCTATTCTGCCATCTTGACGGACTGTCTATTCTGCCATCTTGACTGGAAGTCTCTAAAGTTCACTAAAGTGATTTATTTTATCTGCAACTGATCAATACAGAGGTCTCTGTCCACTGCTGCTTCTCTTCATTCACAACTTCTTTTTTTTTTTTTGGTCAGATGTCCCTGGAGTAGTGGGAGACATGTCTTAGACTAGGCCAAGTGGAAGCTGAGTTGTGGATACACTAAAGTTGGGTTTAGTGGTGTATATTCACAAGGTTTCAGTCTTCTTCCTGTTAGTTAAGTTACTTACTGTCCAGGTATAGGGGAATATTCCAAAGGCTCTCTGGGCTGATCCATACAGGTGGTAGGGCCAGATGTCTTATCATGATATGTGTGTCTTACACATTCAGTGCCAGAAGTATATGGGTAAAGGATGAGAAACAAGGTGTGAAGAGTAGAAATCCAGAAGCCAGTTTGTAGGAAATATTTCCCATCATCAGATGTTTAAAATTGTAAGGAGGATTCAATTCACATTGGCACACAGTCAAAATGAAAGTTCTCTCTTATCATGAGTATACTCAGTAATGCATCTTATAAAATTCAAAATGTACTCTACATTATTTTTGTTTTTTGATGGGAATTTTGCAAAATAGAATTTATCAAAATTTCTGTATTGTAGTACATGAACTTGTAGCAGTTCTACGAATGATGATTATGTCTGTATTGAAGATTTTTGTTTTATATATGTCAACTACTACCAATAAAAAACAAACTCTGACTATGTTAGAAAGATTGATTGTCTTTGTATTCTTTTTATGGTAAAAGCTATTACAAAATTGTTGTTGTATGAAGAGGTGATCAAAGAAAATGCAGTCAAAAATGGAAGAAAAGTATTAGAGGGGTATGTCAGAGAGCTTATTAAATACAAGTCTTATGTATTTTTTTTTTGGATTTTGTAGTGTTTGTGATATTTTCAGCTTCTTTTTAGATTTGATTTTGCTGTTATTCCTTTTCTCATCATAAACAAATATTCATGTGCATAGCTAATTTTCTATTATGTTGTAACTTTTTTCTGAAAGAGAACTAACTAAATTATATATGGTTCAGGCTCCCCAAAAGCTGGATCCACCCTATGACTGAATCTAGAACATCAGTGGGTATGTATAGGCAGGGGGTGGTGGTGGAACATGATGAAAGTGAGGGTAATATGTGGTAGCGTCATGAGGGGAAAAGCTACATGTTCATCAGTTCATTTTGCTGTTTTTATTCATTCTTTCTCAGGAGCTATAATGGGAAAATGAGGTCCATGTACAATTTTTAGATGTGTTTGGTACCTCAAAATGCATCTGAAGGGCCGGCCCGGTGGCACACTCAGTAGAGTGCGGCGCTTGGCAGTGTGGTGGCGCTCCCGCCGAGGGTTTGGATCCCATATAGAGACCGGTCCGCTCACTGGTTGAGCGTGGTGCGGGCGCGACACCGAGGGTTGTGATCCCGTTACTGGTCATGAAAAAAGACAAAAGGGAAAAAAAAATGCATCTGGAAGCCAATAAAAGGAAGACAAGGTAGCTCATGGAGGCCAAGTGTAACTTCTGTGAAATATGACTGTCTGAAACATGTCTCCATTTGCCATGAACATTATCAGTTTGGGAGACTTTTCATTAATTTTCCATATTCTTCACTGGAGCAGGTTTGTTTCTTACATACTGCCTTTGATAGAATCCTGATCCTTTTGTGGCTCAGAACACCTGACACTGAAGAGTCTTAATCATTCTGCTTCATCCAGTGATGATGCCATCCATCTATCCCGAGGCCCAGCTCCATGGTTGGTCCTGATTTTGTAGCAGGAATCCCCTACAGTTGTTAAGGCCCAGCACTTTCCACTGAAGGATTTGCCTCCTAGAGTTTGGGAAACTCTTTAAAGGCCTGCTAGAAAGCTGGTGCAAATGTTTTGTGTGCTTTAGGTTTGTGGGTTCTGAGTACAAGGTTTCCAAATGTCACATTTGGAATGTGGGACTCAGTAATTCTCAAGCATTTTGATCAAATCATTGATCTTATCCATTGTCTTCTGTGAATGAACAATACATGATGTCTGGCTCTTTTTCAAGAGTCTCTTTTTTCCTCATATATTATAATCTTCTTTAGCTGACATGTTCTTTTCAAATGTTAGGAGCATTTAGGATATGAGAAGAAAGGTGAACTTATTAGCGTTGCTTTCTAAATATTTTAGTAATGTTACTGAAGCCTGGGATGCCATCTTTATTAAGCTCTTTTGTTTTTCTGCCACAACTTAGCACTTATAGTGAATGGCAATACATATTAATAAGCAGGCAGCTTAATAAGACTCAGGTTAATGATGGTAATTATTCCTACATGGTGTATGCTGACAGTGTGTAAAGATATTCACTCTTCAAAAAAGCCCCAAGGCATTACAGATTATTCTGACGTCTAGAACGTTATCTGAGAAGAAGGTTAACAATGCTATGTGATACTTGGCTTTTTTTTTTTTCTTAAGTGAACATTTCAATTACCTGGGGATAATGTTGATGATCGGAATTCAGTGATGGGGCATAGGGCCAATAACTTTTCAGGAGACCCCCGAGAGAGGGTTAGAATTTAACTGTTATAAGTTATAAAACTTACAGGCTTGCAAACATGAACACTAAAAATGAATAAGCATAGTTGATAATTAAGAAAAGGTTGGTGTTTTAGCTCACTGTTTGAGCTAAAGGGGGTTTCTAGTTTGAGGTGAATATTTATTTTTTGATCGACCAAGGTATAAGTATAAAGTTGTGAAGGTCTGCCTCTTTTATTCTTTATTCTTTCCGAGTCTACTAAATTCTCCACAAAACCAAACCCTCTAATGCTTAATGACCTTGTACTCTCTTTTCTGTTCCTCCAATCCATGTTGCTCTCCAACCCCTCATTCACACCTGAAGTATTAATGACGAATGACTGCTGAACAGTTCAGAGCTGCATTCCCCCCTTTTCCTCCCAGAGTTGATTGCCTTTTCAGAAGCATTAAAACCTTAAATCAGGCATCTCCAATAAAACACCAGCCTGGGCCTGTCAGGTAACATTAATGAGTGAAGCCAGCCAAGTGAGGGCTGTAGGAAAACTGAAAGTGCAGGCCTCCAGAAGCAGGGCGGCCACTGCTCTTCTCGGGGAGATTATTTCTATATAGACGTTCTGTCCCAGATTTGCTAAACATTTACTGTTTCAAAACAAGCTCGAAATCTGGAGTTTTGTGACTTCTTCCTGTGTTGAAATATTGGCCATGAATTTGAATTTGAACATTTCTCAGGTCAAGCACAACATGTCCAGGGCCAAAAATGGTCCAAGAGGCACAAGTTTGTGACTTCTGCTTTGAACTGAAGGAAAGAAGTTGCAATGAATGGAATTCACATACTTCTTCTGCTTCTAAGTTTAAGAAACTGGAGGGCCTACACTCCTCTGATGCATTTCCAACCTTCCGTCCTTCACGCTGTTCTGTTTACTCCAGGTGTGCGTGCTGTCTTCTCTGCCTTGGGGACTGTTTTAGTCCATTTTGTGTTGCTATAACAGAAATACCTGAGACTGGATAATTTATAAGAAAAAGAGGTTTATTTGGCTTACGATTCTGGGACAGCTGCATCTGGCATGGGCCTCAGGCTGCTTCTACTCATGGTGGAAAAGGGGCAGGTAGCCGGTGGGTACAAGCAGATCACATGGCGAGAGGAAGCAAGAGAGAGAGAAGGTGCCAGGGTCTTTATAAGCAACGAGCTCTCGCAGGAACTAATAGAGCGAGAACCCACTCATTACTCCCCCCTCCCTAGGGAGAGCATGAATCCATTCATGAGGGATCTGCCCCATGACTCAATCAGTTTCCAACACTGCCACATTGGAGATCAAATTTCCACATGAGTTTTGGAGGGGACAACACATCCAAACTCCATCAGGGACCTCCTCACTTTTGGTGGTCTTGGTTAAATGTTGCCCTTTTCGTTAAGCTTTCTAAGCCCTTTCTCTCCTTCCAAACTAGTTCTCCATTACCTAACTTCCTTGTGGCATGAATCCATTTGCCCATTACGTTGCTAAGGCATCTGGCACATCCTATAATTAGCACTTATTATAGTGTGTACTACAAAAAATGATTACATCGTGTAATGTTGAATATACTAATTATCCTGATATGAGCATCACATATTGCGCATGGGTATATTCAACACTGTACCCCACAGATATGTACAATCAGTTATGTTTCAATAAAAATAAATAAATAAATATTTGTGGGTATGTTGGTCTCACCAGTTACAATGTGAAGTCCATATGGGTAGAGTTCCTTGTTATAAGTTTATCAGCATCACATAGTATCTGTTTCATAATAGACAATAAATATTTACTGAATGAATGAAAAGATCAGTGGATGAATACTAGAAATCTACTTGAAGACTTTAGTATCCTTATAAACTTCTCTGCCCTCAGCAAGGGCTATGAATATGGAAGATACTCAGTACATATTTATTAAAGGGGAAATGAATGTCAACCAGTGGGAGTGTGTGTTATTCTTTGAAGAGTGAGAGAGTGGAATATAGGACATTCTCAGTGTCTATGCTCCATAAATCATTTCCCACCGGGATAAAATAGGTTCTTAAAATCTCTTTGAACCTAAAATTCAATTATAATTAGTAAAAATTATCAAATATATATGTATATATAAGTAAAATTTATTAAAAAATTAATAAAATTATCAAATATATATTCTGTAGTGAATATATATATACACACACACATGACAGAGATATTTTCATTGTTTTCATGACGACCTTTAACATTTCCTTTAACATTTCCCTGAGTGCTTCTTCTAATTGAAGTAACTGTAAAAACTTCAGTATCACAATTGAACAGGTACTATTGAGGCAATACCTTATTTAAGGTCTAGTGGTTATAAAATGGTTTTTTTTCAAAAGCAAGTCAGGATGAATTTGAATAAAAAAGTCATCTGGCAGTACTCTACCCAATTGATATGTATTATAAATGCACACACAACTATTTAACATACCTTTGTTTATGTGAAAGATGTCTAATTCATTCATCACATTAGGGAAAATCTTCTGCGTGAGTCTTCTATGAAACTACCTTACTAGAACCTGATTTTAAATAGGAAATCTGGGTTAATTTGAAAATAAGTTAATAATTAAGGTCACAATCTGGTGTAAAGTATCATCCAATAACTCTATCCTATATGTTGACCAAGGAAGGTATATAAAGGCTCTTCCTCTATAGTAGACATCTGCCGTGCTTATGGTCAGCTCTTTATTTTTGCAGGAACAGCATCGGTAGAAGACTAGTTTATTGTCCTGTGGATGAGTCTAGTTAGCTTAATAGTTCAGGGACAAAACTAAATAATACAAGATAATTGTTTCCTCACTTGTAAATTTTGATAATAATTATGCGATCAGTTTGTGTGAGAATCGGCCAAGAATTAGAGATCTAAGTTTGCAGACAGCTGTGAACACTACTGTTCTTTTAAGAAGAAAATAAAAGTTATTTGTTACTAACTTAGCATCTGTTGACATGCTACATTCATAGTATATCATACCATGTGGGAGCTTGTGCCATTGTGCCTCATATCAGACACTTCAACAATGAGAACTTACGAATCATGCACATTTTTCCCATTTGAGACATACAATTCCACTAGATTCAAATGAGCAGATTTTCAGAGTGTATTTGAATCTCTCCCTGGGGTGAAGATAGACCTGTCCCTGGTCTTTCCATTTTCTTTGGTAAGCCCTTATATATTAACCAGTGAAAAATAAAACAATGAATGTTATTCAGCAGAAAGATAAAAGCTCAATCTATGTAAAGTGAGACAGAAGAAATGGAAATGTAGCATGTGGATTTTACATGCTGAGCCTCATAAAATGCAAGCATGAATTTCCTTTCATAGTGAGTGTGGTCCAACATTAAACGGAGCATGGGGCATGATTATGAGAGATAAGATCCGTAGTTGGAGAACATACAGCAAGCTGTTTTACCCACATTGAATATAATTTCACTCTTCTGATCTATTAGGCCCTCTTCGTATACATCTTTGTAGATTTTTGCTAGTTCTCAGGAATGCATTAAAAACACTACAGGCTATAACTAAAATTACTGAATATTTTTTAACGTTTCACATGTTGACTGTCCTGATTTTCATTATATAAGAAATAACTGTCGATAGTGCCATTTAAATCCCACTCTTTAGACTTGTGAATGCTAATGGCTGGGCTGTCGAACTTCAGCTTTTCCTGTAATCGTTATTCCTGGTTTCCTGTGGTGGATATGTATTGAACATAAGAAATTAGCTGCAGAGAGAATTAGAGGGTGTAAGCCTGAGTCATGTAAATGCCAAAAGCTTTTTGTGACATTTTTCAGACTTTAAAAATGGAAATATGTTATTTGCACAGTAGCTCCTGATGGAATATGACATACTGCAGCGATGCGGTGAGTTTAAGATTGGGCTGCAGGCCATTAGGAACCCTCTGTGTGAGATCCTGGGGCCTGAGCAGAGAAAAGGGAGTGAGTTGCTTGGTAGAAGCATGGCATTTGCTGACGAGTGAGAGAATCCTCGTTAGATCAAGAACTGCTAATGAGAATTAAGAACTTGCTTGAGCCTGTTATCATAAGTAAGGTTTATGAATACACTGTAATTTTCAAGCCTGATGTAACTTTTGTCTTTATTCCAGATGATCTTACATCATCATCGTTATATCACCATATGAAAAAAAAATCATAGGGCTAAGAACATACTTTAATTCTTATATTTCAATTAAGGATGAGACTTTAATTCAGCTGAAATAAGAAATCTTTCTAAGTAGATTCTGTACCTCTGTTGTGTCCCAAGAGGCACGGAGGGTGGGTATGAGGGTATATAGCAGAACTTTCTCTAGAGAACTCCCATCTGTCACACTGTCCCCCACCTCCTGTTCCAACTCCCTTTAGCTTTGGAGAAGAGCCTCTCG
>NW_007729748.1:155237-161535 GCF_000696425.1 Galeopterus variegatus | reverse complement strand
CGGGGGGGCAGAAACTATCTCTGGTTTCACCTGGCTTTGCAGGGTGGATCTCCTGAGAGGTTTATTTCCATTTCAGAGAATCGTCTTGCAACCCACTGAGCCCACAATTTCTGTAAACATGGGAGCATGTGGGCATATCTCTTTATTTGTGTTTACCTTTTTGGGGATAAAGTAATTCAGTCACCTCATTCTAACTTTGATATTTTATTGCAGAGTGTAATGGACTATCATGAGAAATAATTTTGTTTAACCTTGCCTGCTTTCTATTCTAGAAAATGCAGTGTTCAGTTATTGAAAGATACAGATTCTAGGAAACACGTGGATTATGTTTGGAAAAAGAGGAGTTGGATATCAAGAGAATTCCTCAAAGAATTTCCTAAGTGTGGTCTGAAAATAAATTGTTAGTGAAACAAAACAAAATAAAACAAAACGGGGGGTAGGAGGCTCTTTTTCAAGAATGCCTCTGGGAAGCCTCTGTCTAGACTTCTCCCCTGTGCACCCCTCAGTGCAGTCCTGTTCTTCCTCTTATCATCTCAGTGATGCTCACAGACACCAATTCAACGCATTTCCCCCTAGCTGCTATCTGGACAATTCCTCTTCATCTTCTCTCTCAACTCATCACCAACACATGCTGGTACTCTTGCAAGTCTCTCCTCTGTTCTCCTTGCTCTATCTCCACTGCCTCTTCTTAACCTTGGCCCTTATTTCATCTCAACTAGATCAGGCATTTTTAACTGGTCTCTCAGTCTCTCGTCTCACTCCACTTCTCTATCTACAAAAATATCCTGTCCCCCCATTGGGTAGAAGCACAATCATGTTTAATTAGAGGTCATTAACAACTACTAAATGTTGAGATTGTGAAATATTACTATAAGGGTACTTCAAAAAGTTCATGGAAAAATAGAATGAAAAGGTAATGTAAATCTTTCCATGAACACTTTGAAATGCCCCCATATATTTTTTCCCTTCTCTGGCAATGATATCCAGGCACCTTACAAGTATATGTGTGTCTAAAAAAGTCATTCACTGCCTCCTTGAAGCCATGAAAACCTGTGATCATGTCCTTTCTCTCCCCTGCTCAGCTGAAGATCTGTCTCTCTTGTCCACAGGAAAAAGTCTACATCAACTGTCAAAGATGTTCACAGTTTGGTCCTTCCTTACCTCTCTGGTTGACTTTTCATTTCCCCTGTGTTCCATTGCCCAGAGGCCAAGCTGGTCATCTTATAGCTTCATGAATTGTTGTTCATTTTCATAACTCCATATCTTTTTCACATTTTCTTCTGTCTGAAATGTCTTTTATTTGACAAACATTTAGTCATTCTTCAAGTGTCCTCCTAAATGTCATCTCTTCCATATGTTCCTGATTCTCAGGCTGAATTAGGGTTTTCCTCCCTGCAGGCCTTTGCCTCTTTACATGTTTGGCTTGCCTGTAATATTACAAGTCCCTTCATGATAGCGATTTTGTTTCATACATCCTTGGATTTCTAGCTATTAGCACTGTACCCACACAAAGCAAAACGAAACAGACTATCAAAATGAACGAATAAACGAATGAATTAAGGATGTAGCTCCTAACACCTCTTTGCATCAATTATGAAAAGTAGCAGAAATCGAAGACATTGAGTATCCTATACAACACCTGTATAGAACATGATCCAGGAGCAGTAAATTCATAAAATAAGCATCTGCATTTTTCCTTGAACAGAATCTCTGCTCACTTTGAGGTTTGCCCATCAATGCCATTTGAAGAAACATTGTTCTGCTAACATTGTGCCACATCATTGAATTCTTTTAGAGAATTTCACTACAGGTTTAATTATTGCTCACCTTTGTGTCAGGCTGCTTTCCTTTTATTAACTAATCATCTATTGGCCCAGTGGGGTTCCTGTAGCCTCCAGGTTTCTCAAGATATGTCATATCAGATTATTTGCCCTTACTTTACAAAGATTAAAATTTAAGTTTTTCTAAACTCAGTGAAGAAACCATCCCCCACTGCTTAATATATATAACCTGTACTAAGGCATGGATTTACATAACCTGAGCTAAGTTAGTTATTTGAGCTTTGTTAATTGGATTTGGAAAAGAATGTTAGTTTAACCAGAGTAGTAAATAGATATATTTGATAAAATTTTTATTTTACTTTACAACACAGAGTATTTTGGTGTTGTCATAATTATTTCTTAGTACCAGTTGTAAAGTAGAGATCATGGACAAGCCTTTGCATACACTATCATGACAATGTCATAGTTTAGAATTTATTTTTGCTATTAACAGCTCTCGGATAGGAGAATTCTATGAATTGGGTTGGCCTTGAAGTAATAGTTACTTGTAAACCATTTTTGTTGATTCCAAATCAATATGCTGAGAATTATTTTTATAAGGCTTAGCTTTCTAGAAGGCTTTTATGTTGAAATGCTCTGAAACTGAAAGGTGAGGTATTTTGAAATATCACCAAGAGCCACATGGCATAAAATATGTCAAAAGTATCTTTTGATTTTTAACCAGTTCAAAAACTAGAGTTCAGTGTCTTATGACCTTTTGAGTATACTTGAGTCCCTCTAAGTTTATATTCTATGAAACCTAGTCATTTAAGTATCATAGATAATAAAATTTACTACCATTTTTAAAAATCTTGGGGTAAAAATTTTTATACGCAGACCCACCATGTGGCTAATAGTGTTAGATCTTTTCTGTTAAGTATATATAATTAGTAAATTTCTTTGTATGAATTAGATCAAGAAACCTAGAAGTTATGTGATACACTTACATAATTGAAATAAGTCGATACAAATATATGAGTAGAATTTGTGATTTCTGTTCATTCCCAAGATATTATTGCATTTAACAATAATTTATAATTTAATTCATAATTAGTGGATAATCAGAAAATATTCACTTTTTTCCACAATTGCAGTAGTTGTTGTATCCTTCCTGACAAGTTTAATATTACTATTTTTACTTTTAAAAATGTGATAGTAATTTATGATATAATTTCAGTTTTATAGCAAACTTATAAAGGAGGACCAACCTAAGCAGAAAATACACCTGAGTTGTAAATCCACTGCATTTTTATTGGAATGCTGCTTGATTTTCTCTTGAGTCAACTGGGTTTAATAATGAGAGAAGATTTGAAGGCCATTTTCATCCTCGTCTTGTAGTTTTACAATTTGTAGTCTATAACTAAAATGAACTCTTCAGTTGTCTCACGGATGTGTCAGTTCCCCTTCTCAGTTCTCCTAATATATGTATTTTTTGTCACCTCTTGTTAGTTTATTTGTATGTATTTGTATTTTAAAATCTTTTTAATGAAGATTTGATTCCTACCTCTCCTTTTCTTGTACTCTTGAATCAATAAATCTTTTTACAGATGTCCTGAGTTCATACTATAAGTGTTTATGAAGTCAGTCTTATTCATATATAATTTTATACAACAAAATGTACAGATTTTAAAATAAATTCCAATAAAATTCACAAATACATACATGCATGTAACTCATCACTCCAGTCAACACACAGAACATTTTCATCACCCTGGAAAGTTCTCTCTTGTTCCTTTGTTCATGTCCACATTGCCCCTCACTCCAGCCAACCAGAGATCTGGTTTCATCCCCACTGATTAGTTTTGCGTCTCTGAACCACATATAAATGGAATCAGAAAGTGTATATTTTGTGTCTGCCTTGTTTTACTTGACATAATTCACCTGTGTTGTATCAGCTCTTTCTTTTTATTGCTTAGTAGTATTCCATTGTGAGAATATACCATAATTTATTTACCCCTTCAGCTGCTCATGGACATTTGAGCTATTTCCATTTTTAGCTTATTATGACTAAAGCTGCTCTAAATATTCACATATGTGTCTGATTTTTGTAAATGTGTTTTCTTTTTTTTTGCATAATTCTCTAGGAGTGGAATTGCTGAGTTATATGTGTGTTTAACTTTATGAGAAAATGCCAAATTGCTCTCCAAATTGTCTGTACCGTATATATCACATCCACAGCTGTGATGCATTGGAGTGCCTCTTACTGTACATCCTCATCCACACAGGCTTTTGTTAGTTCTTTGAATACTAGACATTCTTGTTGGTATGAAGTAGTATTACATTGTGATTTTAATTTGAATTTCCTGGTGATTAATGAATTTAGCATCCTTTCATCTGTTAGTGTCTTTAAGTATATTTTATTTTATGATGTGTCTAAGTCTTTCATCCATTAAATAAATGTGCTTTTTATTTTCTTGCTGAGTTCTAAAAAGTCTTTTCATATTCAGAATAGCAGTCCTTTTTCAGATACATGTATTGCAAATGTTTTCTCCTAGTCTGTGGCTTGACTTTTCATTTCCTTAAAGGGAGTTTTTGAAGAACAGAGATTTTAGTGTTGATGAAATGCAGTTTATCAATATTTTATTTTATGGTTTGTGTTTTCTTGTTCTGCCAATAAATGCTTTGCTTAATACAAGGTCATAAAAGTTCTCTCCTTGCTTTCTTTTAAGAATTTTATAGTTTTAGCTTTCACATTTTGTTCTATAATCCATTTTGAATTAATTTTTGTGTATGGTGTAGATTCAGTATCCATTTTCATTTCCAGTATCTATTAACAATTTTAGCTTGTTGTTAGTATATAGAAATACGTTTTATTTTTCTATACTTTGTTTCTTGCAAACAAATTCTAATAATTTTTTTTTGGATTTTTAAGGATTTTCTCTGAATACAATTGTGTTGTTTGAGAATGCACAGAGTTTTAATTCTTTATTTCCAATAGTTATGCCTTTTATTTATCTATTTTTCTTGCCTTATTGCTTGGCTAGACCCTCTAGTACAATATTGAATAAAACTGGTGACAGCAGAAATTCTTCCTTCTTTGCAATCTTAGGACAAAAGCATTTAATATATCACCATTTAGTATGAGACTTGCTGTAATTTTTTTTTTTTTTGTCGATGCACTTCTCAAATAGAGATGTTTCTATCTATTCCTGATTTGCTGCAAATTTTTATTATGAATAGCTGCTGCAACGTCAAAAATTTTTTTCTGCATCTGTTGAGATGATTGTATGACTTTTTTATTCTGTTAATGTGGTAAATTATAATGATTAATTTTCAAATGTTGAAGTAGCATTGTTTAGTTCTTGAATAAACCTCACTTAGTCTTGATGTATTATTCTTTTATATGTTGTTGATTCTATTTGCTATAATTTTGTTAATTTTGGGGTCTAGTTTTATGAGTGATATTTTCCCTGTTTTCTGCTTTTTCTTTTTTTTTTTTAATTTATTATGCATATTAATGGGGTACAAAGCTCACTGTCAGCACTTGTGTCTAAGATGTGATGGCTAGACTAATACTATCAGGATGCCCATTACCACAAAATGCAGTTATTAACCTTGTCCCCCACCCAATGAATCCCATCCCACCCTCCCCCAACCTACCCCACACCTCTAAGATGTGATGGCTAGACTAATACTATCAGGATGCCCATTACCACAAAATGCAATTATTAACCTTGTCCCCCACCCAATGAATCCCATCCCACCCTCCCCCAACCTACCCCACACCTCAGGTATGCTCTCTCCCTCTGCAAGTCCAACATATCACTGTGGTCTTTCCTTCCTTTATTCTCTCTTAGCTCCCACTTATGAGTGAGGACATGCAGTATTTTCCCCTCTGTGCCTGGCTTATTTCACTGAACGTAATTTTCTCCAAGCTCGTCCATGTTTCTGTGAATGGCAGAGTTTCATTCCTTTTTATAGCAGAGTAGTATTCCATAGTGTATATATGCCACATTTTCCTTATCCAGTCTTCTGTCAATGGGCATTTAGGTTGGTTCCATATCTTGGCTTTTGTAAATAGAGCTGCAATGAACATGAGAGTGCAGGTATCCCTTCAACATGGTGATTTCTATTCCTTTTGGTATATACCTAGAAGTGGGATTGCTGGATCGTATGGTAGTTCTTTCTATAGTTGTTTAAGAAAATTCCACACTGTTTTCCATAGTGGTTGTACTAATTTACCGTCCCACCAATAGTGTAAGAGAGTTCCCTTCTCTCTATATCCTCACCAGCATTTGTTATTCTGCACCTTATTTATTATAGCCAGTCTAACTGGGGTGAGGTGAAATCTTAATGTGGTTTTAATTTGCATTTCCCTGATGATTAGTGACGATTTGCATTTTTAAAGTACCTGTTGGCCAGTTGTATGCCTTCCTTAGAAAAATGTCTATTTAGCGTCTTTGTCCATTTTTTAATTGGGTTATTTCTTTTTTTTACTGTGTAATTGTTTGAGTTCCATATGTATTCTGGATATTAAT
>NW_007729748.1:112086-154853 GCF_000696425.1 Galeopterus variegatus | reverse complement strand
GGTTATTTCTTTTTTTTACTGTGTAATTGTTTGAGTTCCATATGTATTCTGGATATTAATCCCTTGTCAGATGTATAGGTTGCAGATATTTTCTCTGCTTTGTAGGTTGTCGTTTCGCTCTGTTGATTGTGTCCTTTGCTGTGCAGAAGCTTTTTAGTTTGACATAATTCCATTTGCTTATTTTTTCTTTTGTTGCTTGTGTTTTGGGGCTCTTGTTCATAAAGTCTGTGCCCTGACCTAGTTGCAGGAGTATTTTACCTATATTTTCCCTTAGTAATTTTACAGTTTCGGGTCTTATACTTAAGTCTTTAATCCATTTTGAGTTGATTTGGGTATATAGTGAGTGGTGCAGGTCTAGTTTCATTCTTCTGTGTATGGATATCTAATCTGATTTTATTCCATCTCCTCTCTTTGCATATAAATTTATATTTCTTTAAAAAAATTTAGTTGTCCTACAGTTTGCAATAAAAATTAACTAATCTAAGTCCACCATCAAATAACACTATGCTGCTTCACAAGTAGCGCAAGTACCTTGTAATAGAATATTTCTAATTCCTCTTTCCTATCTCTTATGACATTGCTCTTACTTTATTTGTGTGCTCTAGTCACGGAATGCATTGTATTACTTTAAATAAAATGTTCATTTTTAGATCATTTGAGAATAAGAAAAATGAAAGAATTTATTTTCCTCCATGTTTTCCTTCTCTGATGCTCTTTCTTTCTTTATGTAGATCCACGTTTCTGACCTATATAAGTTTTGTTCTTCTTAAAGAACTTTTAACATTTCTTTCAGGGCATGTCTGCTGGTGATGAGTTCCTTCAGTTTTTGTTCATCTGAGAAGTCTCTTTTTTTCGTCACTTTTGAAAGATGATTGTTTCTTTTTCCTTCAATACTTTAAATATCTCTCTTCACTCCATTCTTGCTTGGAGTGAATATAACAAGAACTCTCCAATGGGCCATAGCTGAGGCCTGTGGGCTCCCCCCACTCTGGTTCATGGAACTTGGGGGTTTCCAGTGGCAGGTTGGTTCTTGTTGGGCTGGATGTGGACATCAGGGGGGTATGGTTGAGGCCCTTGGCCCACCCACCCCAGCTCTGGGGCCCGGGGGGCTTCTGGCTCTTTTAGGTTTGGTAGGTGTTCTCTGGTGGTGTAAGACCTTTACTAGTTAATATAAGAACTGTCTCTGATCTGTGGGTATTTTGTGTTTTCTTTCACTTTTGTGTTAGATTATTAGCTACCCCCACCACTTAAACTCTGCAGTGGAACTAAGTGGTTGTCCTTTGTTCACTTCTCTCCTTGTCACTTTGTGGTATCAGTATTATAGCTCCTCATAAAACAAGCTGAAAAGAGTGTCTTCCTCCTCTGTTTTCTAAAATATTTAGTGTAAGAGTGATATTGTTTTCCTTAAATATTTGGTAAAACTTACCAGTTAGACTATCTAAGCCAGGATTTCTTTTTGGAAAGGGTTTTTATTATAAATTCAATTTCTTTGATAGATATAGGCTTCTCAGATTTTTCTATTTCTTCTTTTGTCAGTTTTTGAAAAAACGTTTAAGTTATCTAACTTACTGGCATAAAGTGGCTTATAATCTTTGATAGATATAGGCTTCTCAGATTTTTCTATTTCTTCTTTTGTCAGTTTTTGAAAAAATGTTTAAGTTATCTAACTTACTGGCATAAAGTGGCTTATAATATTGCCTTATTGTCTGAATGTTCTGTAGTAATAACCACTATTTTATTCCTGCTATTGCTAATTATATTTTTTTCCTCCTCAGTCTTTATAGAGGGTTATTGGTTTTATAAATCTTTTAAAGAAACAACTTTTGGATTTGTTAATTTTCTCTCTGTCAATTAAAGATTTTTGCTCTTTTTTGCTTTCTATTTTCTACTTGCTCTTGAGTATAATTTGCGCTTTTGTCAGCCTTCTACAGTTGGAAAGTTAAACAATTTATTTTATATCTTTCTTCTTTTCTCATATTGTCTTTAAAAGCTATACATTTCCCTCTAACAATTGTTTTAACTGCATCCCCAAAATTTTGATATGTTTTGCTTTCATTATTATTCAGCTAAAAATTTCCTTGTGGTTTTTTTCTACCCACTGTTTATATTGTTTAACTTCCAAATATTTGAGAATTTTCTAGACATCCTATTTTTATTAATTTCTAATTAATATTTTTGTGGTCAGAGAATATACTCTATAAGATTTTAAGCTTTTGAAATCTATTATTTATTATATGGCGTGGTCCATGCTTTTATCTTGATGCTTGTTCCATTTGCACCTGACAAGGAATTGTTTTTTGCAGTCTTGTGTTAATGTCAATTAGATTAGAATGGCCGCTAATATTTTGCACATTTTCTATATCTGCACTGTTTTCTATACACTTGTGCTATCAGTAACTATAAGAGAGGTGTTACACTCTGTAATTACAAGGGTAGATTTGTCTGTTTCTGCCTTTAGTTCCATCAGTTTTTCTTCATATATTTTCATGCCTTCTTATTTGGTGCCTATTTTAACTTGTTATGTATTCTGTTGCATTGACCTTTTCATTATTATACTATACCTCCCTTTATTTCTTGTAATACTCCTTGTCTTATAGCTTGTCTCATATTAATATAACCACACCAGTTTTTTTTTTTAATGCTTACTGCTGGCATGGTATATATTTTCCATCTTTTTACTTTCAATTTATTTGTGTCTATTTTTAATGTGCATATCTTATTGAGAGCATATAATTGGATTTTGCTTTTTTAACCTGTACAATATCTGGCTTTTAATTTGAGTGTTTAGTCCATTCACTTTTCATGCAATTATTGGTATGGCTGGGTTAAAGTCTACTATCTTAACCTAGCTTTCTACTTCTAACATTTGTTTTTTGTTCCTCTGTTCCTCTTTTGATGCCTACTTTTGTTTTAATTGAATATTTTTGGTGCTTCATTTGTTTTATCTCACAGTTTTTTTAGCTGTATTTCTTTATATTATTATTTTTGGTAGTTGCTCCACTGAATACAATATGCACCTTATTCTCTTTGGAAACTCTTTAGAATTAATATTTTGCTATTTTACAATTTGCATATCACACATCACAAATGTAAGAATCTTACAGTAGTGTACTTACCATCTGTATCTTTTGTTCTAATTTGTCAAATATTTTTGACAAATTTACATTGGTTATAAAGCACCTTGAGGGGTCTTCAAAAAGTTCATGGAAAGATTTGTATTACCTTTAATTCTATTTTTCCATAAACTTTTTGAAGTAACAACATATTTTTTTTTTTTGCTTTAATGATTCTTGTTTTTTAAGAGAAATTAAGAGAAGAAAAAAAGCAGCCAATCATTTATATTTATTCACATATTTAACATGTCTGACTCTAGTATTTTCTGAAGAGATGTCAGTTATCATTTGTGTTTGTGGTCCTCTATATGCCATGTGTTGATTTTTGCTGCCTGCTTTTTACTCCTTTGCTGGCCTTTTTTATCTTTGATTTACAGCAATAATACTAAAATATATTTAGGTGTTTTTTTTTTTTTTTCACTTATTCTGGGTTGAATAAGCTTCTTATTTATGTCATTTGACTTTTTTTTTTCCATCACATTGGAACAACTTCCACCATTATGTCTTCAAATATTTATTTCTTGACTTTTTATCCTCTTTCTCTCTTTCTGGGACTTTCACTACAGATGGGTTTGACTGCTTGATTTTTCCCACAGGTCACTGAAGAGCTGACTCTTTTGCCATTTCCAAACTGCTGTCAAGCTCATCAACGTAAAATTTTCATTTTAGACATTGGACTTTTTAATTGCAGATTTTAATTTGAATCTTTTTCATGCCCCTCCTCCTCCTCCCCCTTTCCTCCTTTTCCTTCTCCTCTTCCTCTTCTTCTTGTTTCCTTTTTCCCCTGGTATTTCTCATCTTTCACTCATTAAGAACATATTTTCTTTTAACTCGTTGAACATCTTTGTAATAGCTACTCTGAAATTATTGTCTTTTTTTATATGACATTTGCCATTTATTGACATAGAATAATCTCTTTTATTTATTTATTATTTATTTCAAATATTCATGAGATACAAAGCTGATTGTCCCCCCTCCTGCCCATGATGTGGGGGCCAGATTCATATTGGGGACATACCCATTACCAGAAATTACTTTTGTACCCTTTGCCCCCTTCTAATTATCCCCGAACCTCCCTTCCCCTTCCGCTCTCCCCTCAACTTCAATTTGTAGCCCTGGGACTGTTCCCTCCCTCTGTTGGATCATGGCACTACCATGGTCTTTCTTTCCTGCCTTCCTTTCTCTCTTAGCTCCCACATATGAGTGAGCACATGAGGTATTTATCCCTCTGTGCTTTGCTTGTTTCACTCAACGTAAATTTCTCCAGGTTCATCCAAGTTGTTGCAAATGGGAGTATTTCAGTCTTTTTATGGCCGAGTAATATTCTATAGTGTTTATATACCACAGTTTCCTTATCCAATCATCTATTGATGGACATTTAGTTTGGTTCCATATCTTGGCTATTGTAAACAGAGCTGCAATAAACATGAGAGTGCAGGTATCTTTTTGACATGATGATTTCCATTCCTCTGTATTAATTGTTGATGATAATAAAACAGATTTTTAAAGAACTGGTGAATATTTATGCTAGCTTTATTTTAACATAAAATTAGAAATAACCTAAATGTCCTAAAATGAAATGGTTACGTAAATGTTGTGTAGCCACTCAATTGAATACTATGTAGACATTTAAAATGTTTATGAAGAGTTTTTAGTAACATTGTACAACTACATAGGAAAATATCATAACAAAGATAAAATAATAAAAACATGTGACGATGATAGTGGTGGTCTTTGGTTAATTGAAAATAGAGTTTTACTTATTTCTATTTTTCTCTATATTAAAAATAATATTGAGCAATAATTTATAACTTATAAAGTAATAATGTAAAATCATTAAAAAATCTGTGTTTTATTATATGCAGTGTGCTGCATTCATATAAATGGAACTTGTTTATTAGTTGTGTTTTGTAACTTAAAAAAATTAAATTCAGTCCCATTTAATTCCTTAGATTAAGTATGGACATGTTAATAACATATGAATGTACCATTTGTATGTCTTCCTTTGAAAAATGTCTATTCAGCTCCTTTGCCCATTTTTTAATTGGGTCATCCATTTTTTTTACTGTATAATTGTTTGAATTCTATGTATATTCTGGATATCAGTCCCTTGTTAGATGCATAGTTGGCAAAAATTTCCTCCCACTCTGTAGGTTGTCTTTTCACTCTGTTGATTGTTTCTTTTGCTGTGCAGAAACTTTTTAGTTTGATATAGTCCCATTTGAAAATAAACATTTTTTTTCTTTTGCTAATTGTGCTTTTGGTGCTTGTACATGTTCATAAAGCCTGTGCCCTGGCCTAACTGCTAAAGTGTTTCACCTATATTTTCCCTTAGTAATTTTACAGTTTCAACTCTGATATCAAAACCAGATAAAGACACAACAAAAAAAGAAAATTACAGGCCAATATCCTTGATGAACCTAGATGCTAAAATCCTCAACAAAATATTAGCAATTAGAATACACTAACATATTAAAAAAATAATATGATCAAGTGGGATTCATCCCAGGGATGCAAGGATGGTTCAACATACGAAAGTCAATAAATGTGATACATCACATCAACAAGCTCAAGGACGAAGACCATATGATTATTTCAATAGATGCTGAAAAAGCATTTGATAAAATTCAACATTCTTTCATGAGAAAGACTCAGAAAATTAGGTATAGAAGGAAAATATCTTAAAACAATAAAAGCCATTTATGACAAGTCTACTGCCAGTATTATTCTGAATGGGGAAAAATTGAGGGCCTTCCCCTCAAGGACAGGAACAAGATAAGGATGTCCACTCTCACCACTTCTATTCAACATAGTGCTGGAGGTACTAGCTAGAGCAATCAGGCAAGAGAAAGAAATAAAGGGAATCCAGATTGGAGAAGATGAAGTCAAACTTTCCCTATTTGTAGATGACATGATACCATATATAGAAAAACCTAAAGACTATATCAAAAAACTCCTAGAGCTGGTTAATAACTTCAGTAATGTTGCAGGATACAAAATAAATGCCCAGAAATCAGTAACATTTATATACTCAAATAATGAATTAACAGAAAGAAAAATAAAGTAAGCCCATTTACAATTGTCACCAAAAAAATATGATACCTAAGGATCAATTTAACCAAGGAGGTTAAAGACCTCTACAATGAGAATTACAAAACACTTCTGAAAGAAATTAAAGAAGAAACAAAAAGATGGAAAGATATTCCATGCTCTTGGATTGGAAGAGTTAACATCATGAAAATATCTATACTATCCAAAGCGATCTACAGATTCAATGCAATACTCATCAAAATACCAATGACATTCTTCACAGAAATGGAAAAAAAGAATCTTACCGTTCATATGGAAAAGCAAAAGACCCTGAATAGCCAAAGCAATCCTGAGCAAAAAAAAAAAAAAAACCAAAAAACAACCCCCCCCCCCAAAACCCCAAGAAACAACAAAAAAAACAAAGCTGGAAGCATAACTCTGCTTGACTTCAAATTATACTACAAAGCTGTTGTAACCAAAGCAGCATGGTACTGGTATAAAAATAGACATTCAGACCAGTGGAGTAGAATAGAGGACCCAGAAATCACTCTTCAGGCTTATAGCCATCTGTTATTAGACAAAGGCAATGAAAATCTACACAGGGGAAAAGACTGCCTCTTCAACGAGTGGTGCTGGGAAAACTTGATATCCATATGCAGAAGAATGAAAATAGATATGCATCTCTCACCATACACTAAAATCAACTCAAAATAGATTAAAGACCGAGGTATAAAGTCATTGTCTTTTAATTCTAATATCTGGATCATCCTGGAGTTCTTTTCTATTCACTGCATTATTTCTTTATGATGGGTCATGTTTTTCTGCTTTTTCACATATTTTTTTAATTTTTGGATTGCTTTTGGACCTCTGTGGGTTATATCATTAATAATATGTATTATGTAGTCTTTCTCAATAGTATCGAGGGTTTTTTTGGCAGAGGAAAAATTAACCAGAAGACTTCTACGTTCTATCAAGGCTTGGCTTAGGATTTATTAGGGCATAGTCTTTATTCTTAAGATATTGATTTTCTAGTGTTTTAGCTGAAGGCCCAGGGTCTTGATGAGTTCTTTCATCTCTGACTTGACTAAAACTTGTGTCTTCACATACTACGTAATCTCCATTACCTTTGATTCACTCCCAATCCTGTAAGTGTCACTCTCTGCTAGACCTCTCAGAGTCTTATCACCATATGTGCAATCCAGCCCTTGATGCTAGAACCTCATGCAGATTTCTGGGACCAATTTTCTTCCTAGCTTCTTTTTCTCTAATACCTCATCCTGTACATTCCAGCTGTGTTAGCAGCTGTAAACTCTGAACTTTGCCTCTTCAGCTAAGTGGGAATTCCTTTTTTCTGTTGGTCTCCAATTCCTTATGCTGCACTAGGGAAATGCCCCTAGACAGAAAGCCTAGGTGATCATGGAGCTCACCTTTTGTGTTTTCCTCCCTTCAGAAATTACTGTTCTGTGCTGCCTATTGTCCAATGCTTGATAATAATCACCTCGTTTTGTTCAGTTTTACAGTTGTTTACCATGTGTGGGCAAATCTGGTAGAAGCTACTATTTCATATTTGGAAGTGGAAGTCCCACACCATTATCTTTTAAAGAAGATAACTTCTCATTCAGTGGAATGTGGAACTAAAAGGTCGTGATATCAGTTTTGTACAGGGGGATACGCAGATATTACATATATTCCTACTAGTAAGCATTGCAACACGTGAGACAACGAAGCAATGGCTTTTCACTTTTCTCAGATAAAAATACAAGGAGGGGTAGGGTATCCTCTATTTTGGCTTTATTGTATGCATTCTCTTCAAAAGTTGCCCCTGACTTTGGTATCTATTGTCTCATTTTGTTGGCTATGGTGTTTAAATATGAAATTCAGCAGTGAGAAGCTAAAACCAAATTGCAAATCTGGCAGTTTAGTAAGTATTTGTAGTTAATCTTTCCTTCATATTAAAATAACTGAGGGTGAAAAATAACATGGTGTAACATAACATTATATAGTTCCACATATGATAGGAGACATAAAAGTCTAAAGTTGATATGTGATATTAACAATTGCTGGATTTTAAGGCTTATCACATTTCGTAGAATGAATAATAGTAGAAAGGAGTGGTTAAATTAACCTGATATGATAATTTAAATTTTGAGAGTATTATACATCAGAAAAGTTTTGCCTTTATATTAAATATTTTACTTGGCATCTCACGTTAAAAGAAAATCTCTGTATTTCTGTGTCTTGTCAAATTATCTGCGGAACCAATTCCTCTCCAGCCTTGGGAGTTATGTTCTCAAAAACCCTGTGGTTGGACATCCAGTGGAAGTTCTCTTGGTCTTATGTGATGGTAAACTTTGAGGTTCATGTGTTCTGAGTGAAACTATGAAGTTCATATTAATAGTTTTCACTTTAACCAAAGCAAAGCAAAATGATGGCATGTTTCCTTGTATCTTGGTTATAGAATGTACTGAACAATTAATAACTATGAATCATTTGTTTGCTAAAAACAATGGAGATCTCTCCTTCTCTTCTTTAATCAGATCATTTGTAATTGCATATTCCTTTGTTCCAGTTAATATGAACACTAAGGAGTGTTTCTTTTTATGTCTGGTACTCCTTGCAAATAGCTGATGCCTTTATGATTTTATGACTCAGGCTGGTTGACTCCCTGTTTAAGTGTGGCTCCAGGGAGCTGGAATGACTCTTTATTACCATAGTTGAGAAAAGCTTTACCATGTATTCGACATGATCTACCACTCATTTTTATATCCTATTTCTCTCCTCTACCACGAGTTCCCTCCCTTTCATAGTCTCTCCAGGAAAAATGACTCATTGATTCACATATATTTACTTGATTTCCATGTAAAGAGAATTTGAGCTCGGAAATAGTTTGATATTCCTACTTATTCCCATTGTTTAAAAGATTTAGAAAACATTGCATTTTGGAATAACCCTTCAGATTTACTGTTCCATTGAACATGTGATGGATGATCAATGTGTTCTTATTTTAGGAGTAATTAGACACCCATTCACGCTATCCATACACTTCTAATTCAGCATTTGATTGCCTTCCAGTTCTGTTTCAGTAATTGCTATTATCTTCTCCAGTTCATTCTCAAATCATGGCTTTTCTAGAGACTTTCATGTCTAGAATTAATTTGTTCTTGAGATTTAGAAAACTTCAATAGGTGTTAAAATTTGAATAAAAATGCAAACAGCCAAGTAAAGTGTCAAACTATGAATAAAATATATTGCAATGCGAATTTCTACAAATTATTATTTTCAGAATTGATTGTTACTAATCTTCTGAAACAGAAATTATTTATTTTTTCTTTGAATAAAAATGCAAACAGCCAAGTAAAGTGTCAAACTATGAATAAAATATATTGCAATGGGAATTTCTACAAATTATTATTTTCAGAATTGATTGTTACTAATCTTCTGAAACAGAAATTATTTATTTTTTTATTATTTTATTTTATTTTTTATTTGAAACAGAAATTATTAAATGACAAACATTATAGGACCTGGAGGACTCCCAGAATTTAGAGACAAGTCAAAGAATTTTTCTACCTTAAATTGGTCCTAAAAAAAAGATTAAGAAAAAATATTGAAATCAGGTATTTGTGCAATGTTCATAAGAAATATCTCATCCAGTTACAAAACATGGGCTGATTTTTACTAGAAATTCTACTGAGCCTTCTAAACTGAGGACCAATCAAGCTAGCTTAAAATAACCTGGGAGCTTTGCAAACTACTTTAAAGGTATTGTCTTCAGAATGTTTTAGCTCCTAGTAATCTTTATGGGTAACAGTGAGATCGACACTGGTCATTACTGCAAAATCAGCTACTTCATTGAGATGACATTGAGTGACCTATGAGAGCTAATACAATTAAATAATATTAAAATATTAGTCCTCAAGTCCAAACTCACATATTTAACGGTGTACTCCACATATATATCTGATTTTACGTAATCAGAATTTGTATATCCAAAATGAACTTTCCATCATATCTCCCTTGCCCATATCTGCCCCTCCTACAGTCTTAGTCCTCAAGTCCAAACTCACATATTTAACGGTGTACTCCACATATATATCTGATTTTACATAATCAGAATTTGTATATCCAAAATGAACTTTCCATCATATCTCCCTTGCCCATATCTGCCCCTCCTACAGTCTTTTTTTACCTCTTCTTGTTTCCAAACATTGACACTATCCATGACTCTTCTCTTTCTCTGATACTCCAAGTCCAACACAACTGAGAATCCTCTTGACTCTGTCTTCTACGTGTATGGAATCTCACCTCTCCCCTTCTACCACCATGGTCTGGATTACATCAGTTCATGCCTAGATTACTGAAATAATCTGCATGGTCTTCCTGCTTTCACCCTGAGCCCCTTTAGCAACCTGAGTGATTGTGTTAAAGATGTCACTTTATGTCTCTTCTTTACCAAAACCCTTCTATAGCTTTCCTGATCACTGATAGTAAAAACTAAAGCTTTTTGTACGACTTATAAGGCCAGGATGATCTGGCCTTTTTGGCCTTTTCCTCTTTGGTCTCATTTCTTACTCTTCCTCCTTTTACCACTTGGCTCCAGCTGTCACTGATCCTTGCCATTCCTTGAATATTCCAGGTGTATTCCAAGCTAGCTCTTTTGCCTGGAACGCTCTTCCTCTCATATTCACAGGTCTCTCTTGCTCACTTCTCTTAGGTCTTGCCACAAAAGTCACCATTCAGTGAGGTCTATCCTGATCACCTTATTTGAAATTGCAATGCCACCCCTGCAACACTTCCTATCCTCATCACCTCTTTATTTTAGTATATTTTTCATCCTTCACATGTATTACTATTTAATGTTATTATTAAATTCTTTTTTATAATTACATAAGATTGTTAATTTTAGCTTACTTATTTTGTCTCCCTCCCCACACTCCTAATCAGATTGTATTATTCATGAGGGCAGATGGTTTATCTGTTTCATTAACTCTCGTAACCCCAGAAAAATGCCTGGCAGAGAAGATGCTTAACACATATTTGTTGAATAAAGTTATTTATGGTTGTTATGGTCGAGGCACTGCATTTAGAGCTTCACTTGCGTGATCTTAATTAGTCTTTGCAATTATGTTAAAAGATGACTAATTTTGTGTATTAGATAACTGAGACTTTTAAATATAACTTCCCCAAGATCACACATTTTTTAAATAGCAAAGCTAGTATTTTAACCCAATTTGTTTAATTCCACATCAGGATTTACAACACCTCCATGATGCTTAATCTTTGGGTAATCTTAGTTCTTGTAACTATAAAACTAGAAATCAAAACTATAGTATGAGAATTTTTTGTAATGTACTTTTTCTTATGAGTAGAATTATAAGGGCAATTGTTCTACATCTTAATTCTGACTGTGGAAATGGCAAGAACTGTGGAGTCTGAAATTTTATCCTACTTGCAAGTTAATGTTAGTCTGCTACAGTTTCATGGTGGTGGCAGAAGACGTGAGATTACTGGGTCAGGAATTACAATAAATAATTTGTCTTTAGGCCTAGACTTGGAAAAATCATTCTCATATGTCATGATATTTTCATAGCATGTTAATGTCTATGGTTTAAAAGCAATAGAGAAATGTAATATTAGTTTCATAGCTAAACTGATCAGAAATAAAGGTTAGGAGGGCATTTATTACTTTTATAGATCTACAAACTTGCTTGGATTCTTTGTCCTCAACTGAGTACTTGGGCAGAATCACCCAGAATAGAACTTCAGAATAACTGAAAGTGATAGAAAAATCAACCTGTCTGGGTGGGCTAACAGTTTCAAGCATTGATCTATTTTCTCTTATTGAATAATAATTTGCATGTTATGTAGCATATTAACAACTATTCTACTTTATATTATCCCTTAACACAGTTCAACTTCAGATGAATTTAGGACAAATTCTGTATGTAGTTTAGGTAAATTTTAATGTTCACCAAAGAAAGAAAGATTTAAAGACACTTCCAGGTGATCTAAGTATTAACTAACTTTGAAAAAGTCATCTTTCTAGTGTCCAGTAACATGAAAACTACATATTTTAGAAACATTAAAATTCAGTGTGTATAGTTAAAACTTCTTAATGTTGCTATCACTGTTTAAATAAACTTTGCTTTTCCCTCCAACAATTTTTCATTATTTTTTATTTTTATTTTATTTTTTTTGGCTGGCTGGTACAGGGATTGAACCTCAGACCCTGGTATTATCAGCACCATGCTCTCACCGACTGAGCTAACTGGCCAGCATATTATTTCTTATTTTAAAATGCATTCTTAAACCTGTGCAAAAAACAAAGATGTTGTTCAATAGTGAGAGAGTTTGAAGTAGTGTCCTTGTGTACACAGAGCACATACAGCAGAATGGATCTCTAAAATAAACTTTGGGCAGGACCAGGGCAGGCACAGCAAATGCATAATGGGAAAAGAGTAACATCCAATGGCTGCGAGTCATCTTTTTTGCTAGTGAAGTTGACATAGCCCGAAGCAGATTTGCTCTTCACTGCCTTTTTTTTTTCTTTTTTTTTTTTTGCAGCTGGCTGGTTCTGGGATCCAGACCCTTGACCTTGATGTTATAAGGCGGCGCTCTAACCAACTGAGCTAATCAGCCAGCTGCTCTTCACGGCTTTAATAAAACATTTTATCCAAAATATAATTCCCAAGTCGTATTTAGGATATATTTATGGAGCCTAACTTTTACAAACAAAACTGAAGTAAAATTTTGAAAAGTATCAATACAAAGGATTTATTATGTAGATCTTGATGATAGTGATGTTAAGCAAAGTGAGGTGTCTTAGTTCTAGTTATAACAGAATACTGTAGACTAGGTGGCTTGTCAACAAAATAAATTTATTTCAGTTTGGAGGCTAGAAGTCCAAGACTGGGGTTCCAGCGTGGTCAGACTCTGGTGAGAGCCCTCTTCTAGGTTGCAGACTGCTGACTTCTTGCAGTATTCTCACATGATGGAAAAAGGTTCAGAGAGCTCTCTAGGGTCCCTTTAACAAGGGCATTAATCCCATTAATGAAGGCTCCATCCTCATGATAATTACATCCCAAAGGCCCTTCCTCTTAATACCATCACATTGGGGGTTAGAATTTCAGCATATGAATTTTGGGGGTCTCAAACATTCAGTCCATTGCACGAGGGCTGTGCAAAGCTTGCTGAGGGATTGGCAGACCAGCCAGGATCCTCAGTATATTCCTTCCCAGGAAGTTCCTTGCTTATGACACTAGTCTTCATGCTTTGAAGCAATTCTAACTTTCATTTCATGTTTTAATGAAGGCATACATCTGAAAGTCTAAAACATCATTTGGTGATCCAAAAGATTTTCCACAAATGGTTTCTTTTGTAATGCCCTCCAATGTTTGATGTGGTGTTATTGGAAGGATGTAATTTTGAAGTAGTCAAGATTCTTCAACCTGAACCTAAATTTATAGTCTTAGATTCCAAACCTGGTAAATAAAATTCATGGATTGATTGCATCGAGTTAAACATTTGCCCAGTAAGAGATCTCTACACAACATATATTATTTCATCTCTTTATTTCTCTTGCTTATTGAATGTAGGTTTTTAAAAACAAGTATATAGTATTAGTTGCATTTTAGCTTTTCCTGGCAAAAACATATAATCAGGATTCAAATCTGTAAATAATTTTCATCATGTATGTATGTTTTTGAATGTAAAAATGTTTATTTGATGTCTGAAGAATAGCTAATGCAGGCATTCTTTGAAGACATTCTGTAATTTTTTCTTGGATCCCTAAGACTGCTCAATGATATATCAATCATTTTTACTATTTGTCAGGCTGCTTTTCTTGCTGATGACGTTTCCAACTTTTTAGATACAAAAATCTACTCTTTTCTGGTGAAAGTTTATCTGTATTATGTTTTATCTTCCGCAATTCTCCTCCCTTTTTATGGGTCTTCTCTGGTTGTAGTTTTCATAGTTTTGTTTATAAAATAGAATACCTCATAGATGCTCTGTGTCATCTGCCATTTTTATATATAGATATATATTCTACTGAATTATAGTATTTGTTATGTCTTTTATGCATCAGAGATATATTGTTTAATTATGTGAGAGTATATCTCTCCTGAAAACTCTTTCTAAATTTTGTTTTAAAGTTTATTTCTTGAAGTGCTTGGGAAGATGGTGGACTAGAGGGGTCCATAGCACATTTCTCCCACAAAGAAGGACCCGAGCATCTAACAGACAGCTAAATATCATCAGAAGCATTGGGAGGAGAGTGTGGGAGTGTAGCAGGAGACTGGTGAGATTACAGTGGAGTACTGAAACCTAGGAGAGTAGCATAGAGAGGAGAGAAAGCCACAGAACCTCACCACTCCCCCCTGCATTTCTGACCCTGGGAAGGGAGCAGGGAGATTTTCCATCAGGTGAAAAGGAAGGCAGAGGAACCACACCAATACCCAACCTCACCACAAAGGCCCACAGATCCTTTGGCAAGACAAGCCCAGAGTCAAGTGTGGGCAGCACCCTACAGAACTGGCACCACAGAACACCAGCATGAATGGTTCATCCCCCATCCTCCTGCCATCCTCAGGACACAGCAAACCAATGAATATCAGTGCTATCTTGAAGCCAGAGGTGTTGCAGGAGCATGCACTGCCCTGGGGTCAGTTGCCACAATGTTTCCCCATCCTTAAAGCTCTGCCCCCCACCCAGTACACTCATGGGAGAGGATGTAGTACACTGATCCTGGCAGCTTGAAGTTTGGGATCACAGCAGTTAGGACTCTGTTTTGCAGTCTAGGAAGTCAATACTAGTCCTGCTAAACTGGTGTACCACCACATCCCTGGCTAATCAGACAGGCAGACCTGTCTTAGGAGGACCACATTCCATTCCTTCCCCTACCCCAGCCCCACCAGCAGACTGAGTTGTGTGCTTCTGAGCCCCAGCCAGAAGGATAGCTCACGAGTCCCTGCCCTAATGAATACACCCTTGGGCTATTGGAAGTAAAGTGCATCAGTTCCTACCAGAGAAGTGGCCAGTTGGCTCTATCCTGAACAGTTCTACTTTGCAACATTATTGGCAGCCCCACAAGTGCCCAGACCAGGCCAGACATAGGCCAGCTGAGTGGTCCTTATCCACTGCTCCACAAGTGGCCCTACTAAAACACCCTGTGCAATGGTCAATGTAAAACACATCTATAGGAGGGAGACTCTCTCCTCAAAAGCCACTCCAGAGTAATAAAAGAAGCAACTACTCCAGCAGATAGCAAGACACCAATGTAAGGATACTAGAAATATGAAAAAATCAACAAAATATGGCATTATCAAAGAAATAGAATAATTCTCAAGTACTAGACCCCAAACAGCAGGAAAATTTTGAAATGAATGAAAAGGATTCTGAGCAACAATCTTAAGGAAACTCACTGAGGTGGAAGAACACTCAGAAGACAAAATGGAATGAGAAAAACAATCCAGGATATGAAGGAGGAACCCTATAAAGAGATTAATACTTTGAAAAAGAATGTAGCAGAACTCATGGAACTGAAGAATTCATTCAACAAAATAAAAAATACAACCAAGTGCTTAAGGAAATGGTTAGAGCAAGCAGAAGAAAGAATTTCTGATCTTGATGATAATCTTTCTGAAGTAACCCAGGAGGAAAAAAATGAATTTTTTTTAAAAATGAAAAGAATCTATGAGAATATCAGACAACCTTAAGCACACAAACATCAGAATCATGACTGTTCCAGAAGGCAAAGAGAGAAGAAAAGGCATTGAAAACCTATTCAATGAAGTAATAGCAAAAACCTTCCCAAGCATTGGGAGAGATATGAGCTTCCTGATGCAAGAGGCTCAAAGAGCCCCAAACAGTGTCAATCCAAAAAGATCCTTTCTGAGACACCTTGTAGTCATACTGTCAAAATTCAAAGACAGAGAATCCTAAGAATGGCAAGAGAAAAGTGTGAGGTCACTTATAAGGGAGGCCCCATAGACTAACAGAAGATTTCTCAACAGAAACTTTGCAGGCCAGAAGAGAATGGGATGATATATTCAAAATACTAAAACAAAAAAACTTCCAGCCAAGAAAACTATATTCAGCAAGGCTATACCTAAAAAATGAAGATGAAATAGTATATTTACCAGATAAACAAAAACTACAGTACTTCACCACCACATGACCAGCCATAGAAGAAATCCTCAAGGGAAACCTACAGCTGGAATCCAAAAAATGATAATCACCACTATGAATACATGAGAAAGAACAACACCCCCCCCCCGCCCGGTAGAGCAGATACAAAAATAAAAAAGAGAAAGAAACTATATCCCACCACCTCAAAAACAACAACAATAACAACAACAAACACTGAAAAAAAAAACACTGAAAACAAACAGTAAAAGGGAAAGAAAGGAACAAAAGATATTTAAAACAACCATATGAAAATCAAAAAAATGTCAGGAATAAGACAAAACCTTTCTGCAACAATCTAAAATGTAAATGGATCAAATTCCCCACTCAAAATACATAGACTGGCTGAATGGATTAAAAAACTAGACACAAGTATATGCAGTCTATAAGAATCTCACCTCATCAATACAGACTCACACAGACTAATAGTGAAAGGGTGAAAAAGATAAACCATGCAAATGGAAACCAAAAATGAGCAGAAGCAGCTATTCTTATATTGGATAAAATAGACTTTACACCAAAAACTACAAAAAGAGACAAAGTGGGTCACTAAATAGTGATAAAGGGATCTATCCAGAAAGAGGATATAACAATCATATATCTACACATCTAACATTGTAGCACTCTGATATATAAAGCAAACATTATTAGACCTAAAATGAGGGATAGACCCCAATGCAATAATAGTTCAGCACATCAACAGTACTCTCTCGACATTGGACAGATCATCTATGCAACAAATCAACAAAGAAATGCAGGATTTAAAATACATGTTAGATCAACTGGACATGGCAGACATCTACAGAACATTTCACCAACAACTACAGAATATACCTTCTTTCATCAGCACATGGAACATTCTTCAAGATAGACCACATGTTAGGTACAAATTAAGTCTCAAAAAAATTTAAAAAATTGAAATAATTTCAACTATCTTCTCAGATTACAATGAATTAAAATTAGAAATCAATAATAAGCAAAACTTTGGAAACTATACAAATATACAGAAACTAAACAACATGCTCCTGAATGAATATGGGTTAAAGAATAATGAAACAGGAAATCAAAAAAATTCTTAAAACTAATGAAAATAAAGACACATAATTCTGAAACCTATGGAATACTGCAAAAGCAAAACTAAGAGGAAGGCATATTGCAATAAAGGCTTACATCAAAAAAACAGGGAGACTTCAAGTAAACAACTCAACATTGCACCTCAAAAAACTAGAAAAACAAGAACAACCAATCCCCAAATTAGTAGATTTAAAAAAAAGATCAAAATAGAAATAAGTGAAATCAAGACATAAAAAAATATAAAAGATCAACAAAACAAAAAGTTGGTTTTTGAGAAGATAAACAAGATAGACAAAGCATAACTAGCTTAACTAAAAAAGTATAGAGAAAATCCAAATAAGAAAAATCAGAAATGAAAAAGGAGTCATTACAACCTCGGAAATACAAAGAATCATTAAAAACTATCATGAAACTATATGCCCACAAATTTGGAAACCTGGAGGAAATGGATAAATTTTCTGGACACATATAAAATACCAAGAATGAACCTAGAAGAAATAGAAAACCTGAACAGACCAATAATGAGCAAGACTGAAGTAGTAATCAGCAGCCTCCCAACAAAGAGAAGGCTAGGACCAGGCAGCTTCATGGCTGAATTCTACCAAAACTTTATTTATTTATTTATTTATTTATTATTTTTATTTTGTCAATATACAATGTAGTTGATTATTGTGACCCATCACCGAAACCTCCCTCCCTCCTCCCTCTCCCCCCTCCCACCCAGGTGTGTCCCCTCCATTTTCTTGTTGTAAGAACTTAAAAAAAAAAAAATTGTGGTTGTTATATCTTCCTCTCCCCTCCCCCTGGTTTTTTTGTTTTGTTGTTGTTGTTGTTGTTTGTTTGTTTGTGTGTGTGTGTGTGTGTGTGTGAGAATGTGTGTGTGTGTGTGTATGTATGTGTGTGAATTGATTCATTCACCTTTAGCTCCCTCCAATAAGTGAAAACATGTGGTATTTCTTTTTCTCTGCCTGACTCGTTTCACTTAATATTATTCTTTCAAGGTCCATCCATGTTGTTGCAAATGGCAGTATTTCATTCGTTTTTATAGCTGAGTAGTATTCCATACCAAAACTTTAAAGAAGAAATAATATTAATCCTTTTCAAACTATTCCAAAAAATTGAAACAGAGGCCATTCTCTAAAACATTCTATGACGTCAGCATCATACTGAAACCAAAATCTGACAAAGATACAACAAAAAAGAAAACTACAGGCCAATATAGTTGATGAACATGGATGCAAAATTACTCAGTATTAGCAAACAGAACACAACAGAATATCATTTCAAGTTGGATTTTTCCCAGGAATGCAACAATGTTTCAACATATGCATATCAATAGATGTGATATACCGCATCAACAATATCAAGAGCAAAACCCCTATAAACTTCTCAATAGACATATAAAAAGCATTTGACAAAATTCAATATCCCTTCATGATAAAGACTCTCAACAAATTAGGTATAGAAAGAAAGTATCTCAACACAGTAAAAACCATATATGGCAAACCCACCACCAATATCATCCTGAATGAAGAAAAGCAGAAAGCTTTTTCTTTAAGAACAGGAACAAGACAAGGAGACCCACTCTTACCACTCCTATTTAACATAATATTGGAAGTATTGCTAGAGCAACAGGCAAGATGCATCCAAATTGGAAAAGATGAAGTCAAATTGTCTCTGTTTGAAGATGGCATGATCTTCTATATAGAAAAACCTAAAGACTGTATCAAGGAACTCTTACAGCAGATAAATGAATTCAGTAAAGTTGTGGGATACAAAATCAATACACAAAAATCAGTAGCATTTTTATATTCTAACAGCGAGCTAGTAGAAAAAGATATTTAAAAAAATCCCATTTATAATAGCTACCAAAAAAAAAAAAATCTAAGAACAAATTGAACCAAGGAGGTGAAAGATCTTTTCAATGAAAACTACAAATCACTGCTGAAAGAAACTAACAAGGACATAAAAAGATGGAAATACATTCCATGTTTAAGGATTGGAAGAATTAACATTTTGGAAATGTCTACACTACCCAAAGTGATCTATAGATTCAATGCATTCCCTATCAAAATAGCAATGGCATTCTTCACAGAAATAGAAAAAACAACCCAAACATTTTTATGGATCAACAAAAAACCCTGAATAGCCAAAGCAATCCTGAGCAAAAACAAACAAACAAACAAATAAATAAATAAATACATAAATACATAAAATAAAGTTGAAAGCATTATACTACATGACGTCAAATTATACTACAAAGCTATAATAACCAAAACAGCATGGTGCTGGCATAAAAACAGACACAGACCAATGGAACAGAATAGAGAACCCAGAAATCAACCCACATTCTTACAGCCAACTGATCTTTGACAAAGGCACCAACAACATACATTGGGGAATGGAAACCCTCTTCAAAATGATTATGGGGAAACTGGATATCTATATGTAGAAGAATGAAGCTAGACCTTTATCTCTCACCATGTACCAAAATCAACTCAAAATGGATTATAAAAACTTAAATATAAGACCTGAAACTATAAAACACCTAGAAGAGAAGGCAGGGGAAACAATTTAGGGTGTAGGACTGGGAGAAAGCTTTATGAATACAACCCCAAAAGCACAGGCAAGAAAAGAAAAAAAGAAACAAATGGGATTATATCAATTTAAAAAGCTTCTGCACAGCAAAGGAAACAATCAACAGAATGGACGGACAACCCACAGAATGTGAGAAAATATTTGCCAACTATACATCTGACAAAGGATTAATATCCAGAATATACAAAGAACTCAAAAACTATACAGTGAACAAACAAATAACCCAATTAAGAAACAGGCAGGGCAGATGAATAGATATTTTTCAAAGGAAGACGTACAAATGGCCAGCAGGTAAATGCAAAATACTCAGCATCACCAGTCATCAGAGAAATGCAAATCAAAACCACACCGAGACACCATCTCAACCCAATTGGACTGGCTAACATTAAAAAGGCGGCGGCGCTCCCGCTGAGGGTTCGGATCCCACATACAGACCGGTTCCCGCTCACTGGCTGAGCGAGGTGTGGGGGCAACACTGAGGGTTGCGATCCCGTTGTCAGTCCTGGTCCGGTACGGGCGCGACACTGAGTGTTGCGATCCGTTGCCGGACACGAAAAAAAGACAAAAAAAAAAAAAAAAAAGCTTTTGCACATCAAAGGAAACATTCAACAAAGTGAAAACAAAACCTGCTAAATGGCAGAGAATATTTGAAATATTACAATCCAGAATATACAAGTAAGTTAAACAACTTTGTAAAGAAACAAATAATCGATTAAAAAATGTGAAAAGAAGCTGAATAGACATTTCTCAAAGTAAAACATACAAATGGCCAGCAGGTACATGAAAAAATGCTCAATATCACTAATCATCAGAGAAATGCAAATGAAAACCACAATGAGATATCATCTCACTCCAGTGAGACTGGTTATATCCAAAGACAGAGAATAACAGATGTTGGTGAGGATACAGAGAAAGGGAAACCCTCCTACACTGTTGGTGGGACTGTAAATTAGTATACCCATTATGGAAAATAGTATGGTGATTTCTAAAACAACTGCAGATAGAACTACCATTCAGCAATCCCACTACTGGGTATATATCCAAAGGAATGAAAGTTATCATGTCGAAGGGGTACCCTCACATCCATGTTTATCACAACCCTATTTACAATAGCCAAGATATGGAACCAACCTAAATGTCCATTGATGGATGATTGGATAAGAAAAATGTGGTATATATACACAATGGAATACTACTCAGCCATGAAAATTAATGAAATTTTGCCATTCACAGCAACATGGATGATTTTGGAGAAAATTATGTTAAGCAAAATAAACCAAGCACAGAAAGAGAAATACTGCATGTCCTCACCCCTAAGTAGGAGCTAATTTGGCAGTTATATCAGTGATTGAGAGCATGGTATGAAAATCTCCAAATATGATTGTTGAATTATGTATTTTCCTTTCAATTTTCAGTTTTTACTTCACCTGCTTTTGGGACCCTTTTTACTGGTGTATGTACACTTATAATTGATTTATCTTCCTGATGTATTGATCCCTTTGTCATTATAAAAAAATATCCCTTTATTTCTATATATATTAGAAAAAAAAAATATACCCTGTAGTAGATTGAATTATGTCTCTCCCGAACTCACTGAAGCTTGAATTGTGTCCCCCAAGTTTTATGTATTAGAAACTTAGCCCTCACTGTGACTGTTAAGAGGGTGGGAAATCCTATTATGGTAATTGAAAGGTGGAGCCTTGAAGAGATGATTGGATTATAGGACCCTGCAATAGTGAATGGATTAAAAATGGTGGCCGGGGGTGTGGTTCTGAGGGCTTTAAATGGAGAGTCTGCTCTCTCTGCTTCGACCATCTTGCAATGTGAGACCCCAGGGTCACTGTTGCCACCACCAGATGGACTTTGTACTTCCAAGCCTCAGAAACTGTAAGCAATAAATTTCATTTTCTTTATAAATTACTCAGTTCCATGTATTTTGATATAAGCAATAGAAATGGACTGATATATAGCCTTAATATTTATTTTGTCTTGTATTAATATAGCTATACCAGCTTTCTTATGGTTTCTGTTTGTATGGTATATCTTTTTATATTCTTTTACTTTTATCCAATTTGTGTTTTTGAAACTGAACTGTCTCTCTTGTAGACACATAAAGTTGGGTCTTCCTTTTTAATTCAGTGTAATAGCTGCTGCTTTTTGATTGGGATATTTAGCCCATTCACATTTATTGTAATGATTGCAAACATATTTAATGTAATTTTTTCCTTTTAGCCATTAAACTATAATGTATCTAAGTGTGGATCTCTTTGTGTTTATTCTTCTTGGAATTTTTTTTTAGCTTCTTGATTCTGTTCATTAATATTCTTCATCAAATTTGGATCTTTAGGTCATTATTTCTTTGACTATTTTTCCTATCTCTTTCTCTGTTCTCCTTCTGGAACAGGTATTTTAAAAATAGTTCAACATCACTTAGAAAGGTAAACTAAAGTAATAATGATTTTTTTTGCCTAAAATATTAGCAAATATTGAAAACTTATTAATATTGAATGCTGGCAAGAATTTAAGGATGTTAGTGTTCCCATATGGTTTTGGTTACATTGTAATATTAGAAAAATTTTATTTATTTTCTCTTTCATTTATTATGTTTCTTCCCTGAAGTTAACTGTAGAAAGGGTTTTAAATTTGTTTCTTGATTTAAAAAAAGTGTTTATTATTAGCACAGTATAACATTTACAGTATAATTTAATAAAATATATAATGAAAAGTAAATCTTTTACCCAGGCTTTCACATCTTCTCCCTGGAAGCAATCATGGTTATCTCTTCTTTGTGAATATTTCCAGAGATATTCTATGTATTTACAAGCTTAGGTATGCATAATATAAACTCTTTTTAAAGAATACCGACACTTGAATATTCAGTACACAATGTTGTCCAGCTTGTTTTTATCATTAACAAAATATCTTTAAGATTATACTCTATCAATAAATAGAGATATTCTGCAAACAAATATTTTACAATTTGAGAATCAGGAAAGTTTTAGAATTTTAGTTTTTTTCTTTACCACTTCCTACTTTTTTTGTATTTAATTTTTTTTATAATGGAAATTTATTAATTTTAAAGTTGTAAAATAGACATTATTATTATGTGTAACCTTTGACCCATTAATTTTACTTCTGTAAATGTCTTCTAGGAAGTGATTTCAAATGTGAAAACTGATTATTCACAAAAAACTTTTTGCTGACTACACATTAAAATAGAGTTTTATCTAAACATCTAAATATACCGAATAAATATAATATGGCTCATTCATTTGAGAGATATTTAAGCAGTCATCAAAATTGTAATAATGTCTAATTTTTTTTCAGAACTATTATTACATGCTAGACCTTGTTTTAAAATCTTTAAATATATTATTTTTTATTATAAGAATAATTCTGTGAGGTAGGCACTTTTATTTTTCATTTTATAGATCAGAAAACTGAAGCATTGAAAGGTTAAGTAACTTGCCCAATGAAAAGTCATAATGATATGCAAAAATACTTATTTTGTTTTAGCTTAGTTTCCTGAGGAAAGAGATTTTGAAGATACGTAGGAAGAGGTGCAGCCTTGGAATTCAACACCATAGCGGAAGCAGAGGAAGTAAGGTTGGGCTGAGAGAAGAGTTAAAATGTGATGTAGATGTGATATTGTCACAATAAAGTTCTCAGCAGACCCTGCAGGGAGCTCTGGAGCCGGGTTGGCCCTTTAGAAAAGTGACTGGGTCTTTATACCTTTTTGTTGAGCAGTCATTGGTGGAGGAGTGTGTTAGGAGAGGAAGAAGTGTGACTTTGGTGAGCTAGATCTCTGGCTGAGAGCAGGTCTCTGACGGTGCCTCAGCTGAGACTGTCACCCCCAACCGTCCTAGCTTTTGAGGAAATCAGTGTTCCTGGCCTGAAGTGGGATCTTCTGGGTGGTGCACATAGCAGCCACTGCATGTATAATAATAAATCATCATAAATGTATGGTAAAAATACAAATACTTATACATTTCTATATGTATATATATTTTTACCTTACATGGATATATGACACATATATGGGAGGGTACTTTAAAAAGTCCACGGAAAAATAGAATTAAAAGATATTATGAATCTTCCCATGAAGTTTTTGAAGCACCTTCAAACATCCATATATGACTATACGCAAACACACACACACCATATATATATATATATATATATATATATGTGTGTGTGTATGTAAGTGTGTGTGTGTATATATATATGTTGAGAATAAGATAAAAATATGCCTTTATAGTCAGAAACAAGTAATTTTTCTTTTTCTAATTTAAATTACCTCCTTTCTAAGTTCAAATACTTTATATTAGAATAACAAATTACTTTCAAAATTTCCTTCAACCAAGTGAATTGAAAATATTCCAGGTGTGTAAGATGTTTCTAATGTACATTATAAAACAGGTTATATCAATGGAAAGAAGCTCACAGTTTAAAAGACTATTAATTCCATATTTGAGTAAAAGGGATAACTACGGTCATGTCAGGTACTTACAATATATGTACTTATGACAGTTTCATATGTTAAAATATAACTTTCTCATTACTGTTAGAAAGTTCTGTAATTAGAAGAACCCCTTTCAAAGAACTTCAAAGACGAAATCCACTCATAGGTAATATAAAGTATTTGACCATATGTAATTTGCTTCTTGAGTTAATCGAATAGACTTTTTAAAGTTCAGCTTTCATTTCCTCATTTTTGCATTCTTTTTTCTATTGAAAAAGTGAAGAGAGTCTAGAAAGGAAAGGGAATAAAAAGAACCTGGAGACAGAGAGGAGGATAAAATCGTCTAGATTGATGATGAGAATGACTGCTTCTGGGTGTGTCAGGAATACAATTTAGCTCGGCCTCTGGGCAGCTTTCAATATTCCTGAACAGCATCAAGGTGCTGGTTGCAGATTGCCTCTGGCTATTGGTGAGATCATTTCCACAAATATGAACTGGCCTTTTACAATTTTCTCATCTTTGCTCTGAGCTCTCTCCCGTGCTCTGTTCTTAGGAGACCCAATATCAATTTGACACAGTCACTTTAGATATTCTTTTCCTGCATTCTTCTTGGTGTTTTTAAAGCCAATGCATCCTTCTAATGCAATTTAGTTTCTCCATGTCATTGCTGTGCTGGGCACCTTTTATTAGGAACTGAGAAAAGTAGGCTAGGCCTTATTGATCTGACCTACCAAGATAATACTTAAGCAGCAGCTTGAAGGGACATATGTGGTGAGAACATGTCTCAAAAGCCACTTTCTTGAGTTGGAATTAATTACACTTTTGGACATTCAGCATCTAAATTTTCATGTAATTTTTATGTTTAGAAATGTTTCCACTCTGGGAGTCTTGAAGGGGCAAGTCTGAGCTTATGGGACCTGAAAATGCTACAGCATAGACATTTGAACTGAGTTCTCCCAAGCAGACTCACCTATGCTAGACCAGGAGTTAGTGTCACAAGAAAAAAGGGACTGAGAGCATGTTCTCTTTTTGGTGGTAACAGTAGTAGTGTAGGCTGAGTGGTGTTCCAGGAGCAGAGTGGCATCAGGGTGGCTGTGGAGGTAGTTGCTGTGGTTCTTAGTGCCCTGCCTTTGGGACACATAGGATTACACTTCCTGGCCTCCTTGTTGTTGGGCTAGTCCTTACTAATGAGTTGTGAGTGGAAGTGATGGTGTCGCTTCTGGCTTGGAGTGTTTAATAGCTGGTGTGAGACCCTCTGGAACTCTTTCCCTCTGCCACAACGAGCAGTGAAATTCCAGATATTGACTTCTATCAGTCTAGGTCCTAGAGAGGGATGATGCAAAGCAGAGTTGCCTGAGACCTGTAATGGGGAAGTAGTGTCAGTGAGAAATGGCGCTTGCTGCTTTAGGCTGAGGCATGACCTCACTCATCATGACTGATGTGGTGACCACGGCAGCAGCGTTCCTGGTGTAAAAGTGGCTGCAGAGCTAATCAGTGTTTGGTTACTATCCTTATCCCCTCGTTATGAAGCATGATTTTGCGCTATTTCCAGAAGACAGTCTCCAGCCTGGTTCTTCATCTTTTTCAACATTTCTGTGAACTCCATGGGATTCTTTTAGCAGACTCCATTTTGGCTTGAACAACCAGAGCGAGCACAACTCTGCCCAATCCAACTTCCAAATTGTCTGGTTTCCTTTAGGATCCTGCTGTGAATTTCTCTTTCATAAATTCATATAAAATCTTTGGAAACTTAATTTTTAAAATCTAAACCTCCTCTTGAGAGTCACACATTTTATAAATTTGCTAAATGATAAAATATGTGTAGGCTATTTTCCCCTAAATGTATTGCTTTCAAGCTCCAAGGGTTATCTTAATTCTTGTACAATAAGATTTGACAAATAAATATATATTCACCCCTAATTCCCTTAATTATGCTATTAACTTCAGTAATATTCTTTCTTACCCCTTGCCATCCAGATGGAAGCATCCTGATCTAATCAAACTGACCGTTTCAGAGAACATTTCTTAATGGTTCCCAGGGAGCTCTAGGACTGTGTCAACCTCTAAACATCACGTCCATCCACTGTTCTTCTCTACCCCATCACTGCCAGCCAGTAGTTTGCAGACTGTGGGGAAGCACACAGCATACTTCTCAACTCTGCCAAGCTGTCTCTTTCTCTGTTAAGTGATGTTTGGAGTAGATAACCTCTTGTGTCCCTTCCAGCTCTAAAGTTCTAAAATATCTTTCTTTCCTAAGTAACAACTGGTGGCTCAGAACCCATCTTACTGTAACTATAGTTTTGTAGGCTTTTATTTCCTTATTTTACCTCTGTTCATTTTGAAATGAAGGTAACTCCATGGGCCTTTGGTGATTTTCAGTAGAGCTGAGCTCCTCAGTCTTGGCACAATTGACATTTGGGACTGGATATTTCTTTGTTGCAGGGAGGGGGACTGTCTTGTTGACGGTGGGATGTTTAGCAGAATCCCTGGCCGCTCTTCACTAGATGCCAGTAGTACCCCCCAAGTAGTAATGACCACAAATGTCTGTAGACATTGCCAAATATCCCCTGAGAACAAAATTAGCCCCAGATGAGAATCACTGTTTTAGAGTATCTGCATTTGCATGGGATTTTACTTTCCAAAAGAGCTGTTTCATTGTCAAACTTGAGAATGTCACTCTGTAATGTCTCTTTTAGATAATTCACAAAGATATTAAAGTTAATTTCAAGCTCAGGAAATAGCAATATAATCTCTCATTTTAATTACCCTTAAACTTTTATCATTACAGGGATGTAGTCATGGGCTACATATAAACATTTATAGTTTTCAAGACTGAAGTATCATGTCATTCTGTCTCCATTTCAAATATTAGCAGTAAACTCTTTTCTAGAATTTTAGCACTTTCAAACTACTTTAAATCCCAGATAACAAGGGTGAACTAATTCTCTTTTTTCTTTTACTTCCTTCAAAAAAAAAAAGTGTTCTGCCTGAAAGGTTTAAAATGTTTTTAAGTGTCCTCTCTGTAGAGAGTAAGCAGAATTAAACTTTTATTTTTCTGTGTAGTTAGTGATCACACCACTGTTGGAGATAAAATCTCCATTGTCAGAAGAACTTATTTCTTACTTTTCCCTGTCCCTATTTTTATATGCTTTACTATTTATTCAAAGTGAAATAGCTAGCAAGGTCCCAGAGTGACAGCTGACAGATTTGTTTGGGTGGTAGTGCATGTGTGCCTCTGTGTGTGTGTGTGTGAGATTATGTCCCTATACATCTAGTCACTTAGTGCTTTTTTTTTTTTTTTTTTTTTTGGTGTGGGAGACAGATGTCCACCCTGATCATCTCTACTGATAACCCTGTGACTACAAATTGACTTGCTACCTATGATAAAGTGAAAACGAGGCTGAGTCGGATAAAAAGGAAATGAAATAGAGTCTGTAGAGAAGAAAATGAGCACAGAGTCAATAGGTGAGAAAGAAGGCTGCTGCACAGTGTTTCAGGATTATTTGATCAATGCAGGGGAAAATGCAGGGGGAAATAGGAGGCAACCCAGTTGTTTAGTACTCTGTCTACAAATCAGTCAGATAGCTGTCTGTGAAATGATTATCTATTTCAGTGTTGAGTGGGTAGGTAATAGTATAGTGAGAAAAGCAGGAGATGTGAATGAACCAAAACAACTCAGGTCACAAGACAGTTGTGTGGAAAGATGCTATTTGGATTAGCCATCTACTCATAACAAAAACAGCATGAGATAGAATGTCAACATTTTTTGGCAACAGCCCTACCCTTCAATATTGTGCACGTTTTGCATTACTTTCAGAATAAACAGTAAACTGAAGGGAGAGCAAAGGCAAAAGACAAAAGAGGCAAGATTTCCTTAAAAGTATGAGCATGCGTTTGAAAATTAACGAGATGACAGATGTCGGAAGAAAGAGGGAGCTTGAATGGGGTGTTTACCCTGAAGTAAACAGACCATTATGATGCCGCGGAGGCTCACATATCACTAATAGTTGCCTCTTTTTGTCTTCTTAGGGTCTCTCCACTATTTTCTTTGGAAAGTGGTATTTGCTTTGTTTCAAGACCAGCTCTGGAATATGTTTTAACTACACTTATTATTTTGCTATGTCAAACTTAAAAAGAACTGCTTTGTTTTGGTTTCTCATGCGTTTTGAAATATTTTCATCATATGCCTGAAGATGTGTTTTACACAGCAGGTGTTAAGGATCCAGTGAGGTCTGTTGGACAAATGATTCATAAATATGTGTTCCCATGCTGTACAATAGTTGAATAGAACCACACAGATGGAGGCACCCTATTCTATTGAGGAAGTGGTATGTGTTTTTGTAAAAACTGTGATACACATGGTTTTTAGCCAAGGAGCCAGACTCTGAGAAAGTTTTTGGAATAATTTACTTATGTTGTACTGATATGTGCAGTGGGAGTGTGATGTAAATATACCCTTATTGCATATTACAGAAAGGCCTGGGAGGGTCTTAATAAAAGAAGTTTGAGATGTCTTGGGGGAACTATGACAAGAATATAGATCAAATGGAGGCTACCAATGAAAAAATTGTTATCTTGTAATTTTTAAAGTGATGAAGAGTCAGAAGTAAGCTTGAGTTCTTTGGTGAAGGATGTGTTTTAGATCAACAGAGGGTGATTGAAGACTAGCTTTTGATTCTGAAACATTCTCTTTTGTTATAAATGTCATACTGGTGAGCAAGAAACATAACTGTTTCCTGAAGGCCTGGGAGATGGGGCTGTATAGGGCCTTTTCAATCACGTTTTAGTTAGAAATTAGTGGTTGAAATGACAACGCTTTAACACCTATACATTGCGTCTTATGAAGCATTTTTCTGATATTTTGATGGTGTATTCAGAGAGCATGAAAGACCTTGCCCCATCCATTCACTTGAAAATACCCTTTTTTGTTTGTTTGTTTGTTTCCCTGGGTGTTTCATCATCATGTAACCACTCACAATGATGGGAGATTAGTGAAGAGACCCAAAGTGGCTGATATGTGAAGAAGTTTGAATTCTAAGAGGAACAGATCAGAACTTACTCTACATGCATAGGGGACTCACCGAATATACCTGAGTTTTGTCCACAGTTAATAAGTTATCAGAGAGACAGAAATCAGCAAAGAAAATCAAAGAGGGTTCAGAGAAGCATGAGGAGAGGTAAGTGTGTGGAGAGAAAGAAAGAAGAGTATTGTGTATACTTATTATTTATAATAAAAGGCTTTGAAATCATCTGCTATAGAGGGAGCCAAGAATAAAATACAGTGGCATGGCATTTTCCTGAGTAACTATTGTTTGATGGCTTTTCTCAGTTAATTGTGCTTCTTCTTGGTTAATTGTGTTCTGTTAGCTTGAAAGTAAAAGCCAATAAAGGAATAAAGTACAGTTCCTGCTGAGCACAGGTGAATGCAAGCCTTTGATTAGTGACTATAACTCTAGCTAAGTGTTTGTCACTATTTTTGACTTGCTTGCTGGATTCATAATTTACATGAAAATGGCTGATAGGTGTGCAGCTGCTGGGTTCCTCAGCTGGCCACTTGGTGTTTTTGGAAGCTCCATTTCAGTGAATTCTGGAAATGCTTCTTGCATCCTCTCTGCTTCTGACTTCCTACTTCAGCTGCCTGTACAATCACTTGCTTAGAACCACATTGCTCTTTGTGGTGTAAATATTCCAAAGCAGTAGACTCATATTTTGATTGGTATTGATGGGATTTTACCTATTGGTGATATTTATTTCTGTTCAGTAGGACTTTATGTAAAAGTGATGAAATTTGTTAAGAAGTTGTTCATATGCTCATCTGTTTTGTATATGAAGGAAATATGTATGTATAGGTGTGCATCTGTGAGAGAGAGAGAGAAAGTGAGAGAGCAAGAGATAGAGTACGCCAATTGGTTTTTTTTTTTTGGGTATTTAGATAAATTGATCAACCACCTGAGTGTTCTGATGACATTTCAATCAGATTTTTCTTTATTTCTTCAAGATCAGTTTTATGGATTGCTTCTGGCTTGGAAAAGTTAATATTTTTTCCAGAGGGGTCAGAATTAGAAAATGGATGCATATTAGATCATACAGGAATTAGACTGAATAACAGATAGATCCTTACCCCCTTGATATTTCTTTTTTTATGTATGAGAATAGGAAGCAGAGTTTGTTGCTGTCAACAAGAAAACATTCATGTGCCACCTAAGCATCCACTGTCTCTCCCATTTTTCAGTAAAGCATCTTCAGATTTGTGTGACATGTACAATTATTGAACTTGAGCTGTTCTAAGATTGCTTTAAGTACTGAAAGATTTGATGTGCATAAAATTATTTACCCATAAAACCATATATTCATCAGAATTCTTTTCCTTTGTGATTAGTAATCATGCTACATGCACATCGCTAACATTTTAAAATTATAAAAAAATATGAATAATCTCAATGTATATAGTGAAAGCAAACATTATATTCATGTCTTATTAATTGTAATATTGGTCCTATATAGTGTGGGATGTGGGTAAGAGGAAAGGAGGAGTTAAGATGAAAAACAGAGTATTTGCCTGAGCAATTGGAAGAATGGAATTTTCACTTAATGAAATGGGGAAATAGAGAGGAGGAGATGTTGGTGTGAGAAAAATCAGGAGTTCAGTTTGTACATTTTAATTTTGTTATGCTTATTAAGTGGATATGTGAAACGTATGATGGAATATATGAAGTTTAGCTTGACAAAGGCCTAGATAGTTATTTTATGTACTGGGGAATTTCCTTTAGCTTGACTCAGTATTTTTTGAATAAATGTTAAGATGAAAAACAGAGTATTTGCCTGAGCAATTGGAAGAATGGAATTTTCACTTAATGAAATGGGGAAATAGAGAGGAGGAGATGTTGGTGTGAGAAAAATCAGGAGTTCAGTTTGTACATTTTAATTTTGTTATGCTTATTAAGTGGATATGTGAAACGTATGATGGAATATATGAAGTTTAGCTTGACAAAGGCCTAGATAATAACAGCAGAATTCAGGGTAGAAGTCTAGTCTGAGACATAAATTTTGCCACTGTCAGCATATAGTTGTATTTAAAGACAAAAGTCTGGATGAAATAACTAAGCGTGAGACCTCAGGAAAGAAGAAAAGAGATGCAAAAAAGTTAAGGGTCTTAGTGCTGGGATATGCTGATCTTCAAAATTCTGGAAAATGAGGAGAATTTTTGTCTCTCTATCTCTATCATCTCTATCTCTATCTCTAACTCTCTTTCTCTATCTCTGTGTATGTACACATACATCTATATCTATATCTACATCTATATCCAAGTTCTTACCCACAGCTCTCTATATATGTACATCTATATATACATCCATATTAATTTCCATATCTATGTCTATGTAGACACATACACATATCACAATGTATATAAAATACATTATATTGCACTCAATCTTTGGCTGTTTGTGTTTTCAATTTAGTAATATTCCTTAGAGATCTTTCCATGCCACATATTCAGTTTTACCTTGTTCTTTTCTAGTAGCTGCATGTCGTGTTGTTTTGAAACTCAATAGTTTAAGTAAATAGTTCACCACTGACTGACATTTATTTCTGTCTAAATTATTTGCCATTACCAACTGTTCCAGGGAACGTCCTTGTCTCTACAATAGAGCACCCATATAAATGTATATCTGTAGGAAATATTCCAACAGATTAATTTCTGGGTCAAAAATATATGCATGTTTATGTTTAATAGACATTGACAAAATGCTTTGTCAAAGGTTGTCTTCTCATTAATAGTATATGTAATTTTTGAAAGGTTGCTCATAAGTTAAGTAATTATTGTGTCAACTGACTCATCCATATAAAATAAAAGTGATTGACACAAGTCAAAGAGCACAAAATTTTGATGCAAGAAGGAAGGGTACGGGTCTGGTCCATAGCCACAAAGCCCTGGGACACCTGTGTGATTATGGCTTCTGGCTTCATGAAGGCCCAAACCAGGGCAGAACTGTACATTTGATGAGGTAACCTCTTCATTCTAAAATTTCTTATTACAATAAGTAAGCCAAACCCATATGTAAGTGTTTAGAATTTAATTGCACAATGTGACAGTTGATTAGCTATTTGGACAAAAGTCAATTTAAATATTTATGTGTTAGCACCTGAAATAACTCCAAATGAATTAGAATGTTAAATATTAAAAATCGAATAATCAAAAGGCTGAATGTCCACCGTCACCATCACTACCACAGCAGCAACAGCAACAAAAACTAATCTAGAAACAAATACTTAACTGCAGTCTTAGAGGAACTTTTAAAGGCTACAAAAGATAGAGAAAGCTGGTAAATTCCATTAAAAATTAATCTTTTTGCATAAAATGGCAAATTTCAAAGACTAATTTTTAGAAAAGCATATAGAAGATATAAAAAGCAAGGTTAATATTAATTATAATGTATCAAATCATACATAATATGTCAAAAAATAATATTATTAAACTAAACCAAATAGCATTATGACTTAAAAAATGGGCCAAGCATGAAAAACTACATTAAAGAGAAATTAGAACATAAACACATACCTGGAGTAATATTGCTCAACTTCACTAGAAACAAAATAAAAACAAATTAAACCGGTATACTACATTTAATCTTTCAACTAAAAAAAAAAACACTTAAAAAGATACTGAGAATACCATTTGGTTGGCAAGAGTGAAGTGAAATGGACATTTTTATATGTTGTTAGTGGCAATTTTAGAAGACGATATAGTAATACATATCACACTTATAGATGTTATTATCTTTGAATCCACATATAAATTATATACTCTCTCCTGAGAAAATAATGTATATATGAAATGAAATTTAATCACTACAATTATTAATAGTAGCAATATTTATGAAAGCAAAACTTTTATTCTACCTAAATATTAAATAATAAGGAAGTAGATACCTATGGATATATCCATGTGATGAATTATTATGCAGAACTTAGCACTGTTTAAGAGGAATAAGTAATAGTAAGGATGTGATTATTATGTAAGTGAAAAATACACAAATTCCAATAAACATTATAATTAGAGCTTTGGGGAGAAACACTTGCCAGTAGATAGAAAGAAGGAATCAAATGTTTTAGAACTGTAATTTCATGAAATAAAAAATATTTTTGTTTTGTCTTGTAAACATTCACTCTGATCCTTCTTTTTTGGCTTTAGAGAAATAAATAAATCTTAACTTCCAGATTTTGAGGCTTTCTCTTAAATTACATGTGATAGGAATGCAAGCCTTACTTAGGAATTACATACCTGAAAAAATTAGTCCCTGTGTCATGAATTTTGCCTCTTAAGGGATTTTCATGGTTGCCAGACAGTCTTTAAATTGCTCCCTTTCATACGACTTGAGAAATAAAAATTTTGTGTTGTGTCTGTATTGTGTAAGTGCCAAGTTTGAGAACAGGCAATAACAACCCCCCCTCCACTTGAACCTGTGTGAGTGTACCCATGTTAAAGTTTCCGCTAACAGGCACAAAACTATGCTAAGTGATTGACTGTGCAGTATATGCATGTATTGAAACAGCACACTGTACCCCACAAAAATAAGTATTAATAAAGTTGAAAAAAAAATTAGTTTCTGAGAGAGTAAATCGTGTTCAGTGCCTTGAATTTGCAGAAATCTATCACCAGGGCTGGCAAACTGCCAGTTACCATGCCCCAGTGAAGGGAACAGAGAAAGAAAATTGAGGCGTTAAATAACTTGCCCACTGTAGGGTGGTTGAAAAGAAAATTGATACTCAAAATTCTCAAGAAGTGATTTCCAGGTCTTTCGGATTTTTCAAACTACTGGAATACGTTCAAATGCTTAAACTCTTTCTGTCTCATGACCACTGACTTAGGCGAGTTAAATCTTGGGAATGTGGATGACAGTATGATTCACAGCAAAGTTTTCCCAGAGGGCAACTCAGGGTAGGAGCAGAGGTGCATTCTAAAGATGACTTTCCAGCGTATCTTTCCCTCCTCTAGCTCCCTGAAGACACAATCTTAGCGTTTTCCATTTCTGAGAGAAATGTCATTGGAATTTTGATGGGGATTGCATTGAATTTGTATATTACTTTGGGTAGTATAGTCATTTTCACTATATTGATTCTTCCAATCCAGGAGCATGGGATGTCTTTCCATCTTTTTGTATCCTCTCTAATTTCTCTCAGGAGTGGTTTGTAGTTCTCGTTATAGAGATTTTTCACATCCTTAGTTAGTTCAGTTCCTAGGTATTTTATTTTTTTGGTGGCTATTGTGAATGGGCAGGCTTTCTTGATTTCTCTTTCTGCTTGTTCACTATTGGTGACTAGGAATGCTACTGATTTTTTTGTGTTGATTTTGTATCCTGCTACTGTGCTGAACTCATTTATCACTTCTAAGAGTTTTTTTGTAGATGATTTGGGCTGTTCGATATATAGGATCATATCGTCTGCAAACAGGGACAGTTTGACTTCATCTTTTCCAATCTGGATGCCCTTTATTTCCTTCTCTTTTCTGATTGCTCTGGCTAATACTTCCAATACTGTGTTGAATAGGAGTGGTGAGAGTGGGCATCCTTGTCTGGTTCCTGTTTTTAAAGGAAAAGCTTTTAGTTTTTCCCCATTCAGGATGATATTGGCAGTGGGTTTATTGTATATGGCTTTGATTATGCTGAGATATTTTCCGTCTATGCCTAATTTATAAAGGGTCTTTGTCATGATTGAGTGTTGGATTTTATCAAATGCTTTTTCGGCGTCAATAGAGATGATCATATGGTCTTTGTGTTTGGTTTTGTTAATATGGTGGATCACATTTATTGATTTGCGTATGTTGAACCAACCTTGCTTCCCTGGGATGAATCCCACTTGGTCGTGGTGAATGATCTTACATATGTGTTGTTGTATTCTGTTTGCTAATATTTTATTGAGGATTTTTGCATCTATATTCATCAAGGATATTGGCCTGTAGTTTTCTTTCTTGGTTATATCTTTACCTGGTTTTGGTATCAGGATGATATTTCTTAGCGTTTTTTAATAGACTGTTTCAGAACTGAATTGTGAGTCAGTGTAGAGATTAAACTAAATGTAAACATGCATGTGCATATACATGTATGTATACGGGACACAATTACACATCTTTGTACACATATATACTCACATTATACTTGTGGACTTACACTACTTATACTACTTAGTAAGTTTGAAGATTATATTTAGCTTGTTAAATATTGGAATGTGGCGGGTTATTCCTATCCCAACATATCAAATCTCTCAATAGTTATCTAATTAAACTAATTAAGAAACACAGTATTTGCTCATTTAAAAAATACAAAGCCAGTTTTTCATCTTCAAAGTTGTTTGCTATGTTAATTATTTTATTCTGGCATGTGGGTGCATGTTTGTTACTTGTATACCAACCTCCGAAGTGTTTTCTACACTCTTAATGTGAAGAATAAAAGATCATGCATTAAGAAGATAATATGGGTGGTGTACTTTTTGACACCGATTCTTCCAGGTAACTAGAGACGTCTCACCAGCTGCATTGGTTTGCTATCATTTGGAATATTGAGCAGCTTATAAACACATTTCCCTGGAGATCTCATCGGGTTATACATTTTTTAAGAGACACCTAGCACCGGCAGTAAGTTACAGGCATTCTCCAGCATCGCAGCTCTTCCATCTGGCCTGAGTTTCACTGCCTCAATTTGCACATCTTCACATGAGGAACACTCTAGGAACTAAAACTGTTCTCCTTCATTATGCATGTGGCGTGCGATGCAATTTACCACCTAACAGATGTCATGGCTAAGTACCCAGGATCGTGTCATGATTCATTCATCTTAAGACAATCTGCTTTAGAAATGCAATGCTTTTTATAAATTGGGAGAATTTAGCTTTTGAGTAATTTTATAAATGCTGTCTGTTTATAACTTATTTTTTTTCTCGAAATACAATCACAAACTTCAGATTGTTTGTTTTCAGGTTAGCTGCCTATTTCTAGTTCCACTTTGAATACCTCCGCCACTGAAAAAATAATAAAGACCATCATTTTTTTTTCTTTTTAACTTGAATGGTTATTGAGGTAACTCTAGATATTATCCTAAAATTGAGGTTTTGGTGTCTGGGCAAATCTGGTGAAACATTATATCTCTGCCCTCATAAAGCAGGCAAGAAATTCTTGCCGGGTGGTATTTTACATAATATTGTCATTAAACATGGTCTATCTTTAGCGGAAGAAGCAGACGGTAATAAGTCAAATAGGGATGAAAATTATCTGAATCTGAGGAGGTGCAATTGCAAATGAGTAAGTGAAATTATTATTAAAGGTGGAAATATGACATCCAGATTAATAGAGTAAAAGGTTGAAAGAAATGTTTAACTATTGGGAGTAATTATCAAAGGCCTTTTCATAAAAGAACATGGTTACATAGTCTCCTATTTTGGGAGGCTTATTTTTCTATGCTAGGATAAAGAACCCATAGACTCTTTGCTGCAGCTGTTTGGGTCTTGATAAATCTAAGTACTGTAACCATAAAAGGAAAAGTAGCTTAATTAAAAAATGTTAGAGCAGAATAGAATACATTTATAATAATTTCCTTTCTCTTTTTGGCTTAATGCTAGAAAGAACATCATCCTTTCTTTTAAAGGGAGCAAATCAATATCTGTGCCTTTGCAATTACCCTCGAGGCACAATGTTATACAGACGGGTGCACAAAGGAATCATAGGTTAAAGCCATATCTCTCAGCATTAAAAAAAAAAAAAAAAGTTTGGTTGTGTATGTTATATAAAAAAAAAGCAAGATAAAAAAGAAGAGAACTGTTTAAGTCTTGCCATATTTTTTTTCTGTTCCCCTCCCCAATCAAATGCTATTATTGCAACTTCCAACCTTAATCCGATAAAGACGTTTCTCCCAAATGTATAAAATTGTTCTTTATTACTTAATTCTGTTTTTAATTTTCTTCCAAAGGGATCTAAATTGATTTCCTCACTACCTTGAAGTGAATATGTCTCATTGGGCTGATGATTAGATTGTATGTAAAATGAATTTATCCTTTTAATATTTACACAACTCTTGAGAGGTACGATGCAAAGCCACTGCAGGGTAGGACTTTTTGCAGGTGGGACTTCTGTGTTTTTCTCTCCTGTGACTGTAGAAATTGATTTCCTGTGTGCATTTGTAGGAGCCCTATGGGAAAACAGTTTTCTTATGATTGTGCTGTCAATTGCTCTCAGTAAGTATCTGTAATGATAGGCTATAATGGGAGAGAATACATTTCAACTAGAATAGGTGGATATTTAAAATTTTGATCGTACGTTGCTAAAAGTTTTCTTTTTGATAAGTTTAGGAATACATCTAAATTTTTTTCAATAGCCACAACAGGAAAAGCAACTGTATTAGGCAGAGTGTTCTGTAGTTTTAATCATAAACAATCTATATTTCTACTATCATTGCCTTACCTTCCCCAGAAATTATCTCAATTGATTCAGCATATACCCAAACTAATTCCACTGTGGTTACTTTACATTATATCTGGCACAATTTATAATCCAGACATAATTTATTTCAGTGGGAATTTCCCACAAAAAAATGAATTATCTTCAATTTTGCCTTATATTTGGTTTAGTTTTAAAGGATTTTTACTACTTCATGTGAAAATAATAAAATATTTAATAATGCCCAGTAATACTGTTTACAGGATAAAACCCAGCATTTAGCTCCCCAGAGTCAATATTAAAGGCAAAACAAAACATACCACACAAAATGAAGGGAAGGAATGGGACCAAACTCACCTAAACAATAGGAAAGTATTTTATTCCTTTGGCTTAATTTATATTATGGGAATATAAAACCATCTATACTCCTTAATGTACAATTTAAAATAATACTTTGCTTTACAGATCTTTCAGGAAGGGATAGAATAGGGCAATTTGGTTACTAAATTTTCTGATTCTTTTCCTTTTGGTTAAATCCAAATGTACAAAATTTGGTTAAATCCAAATGTGTTTGAAAAAGAAATTGCTTTTTTTTTGTTTTTAGAAACATGAAGAACATCTCAATCCTTTTTACATGGTGGGACCACTTTATCCTCTGTTTCTTCTCCACAGAAAATGTGCCTGCCACCCAATTGGCTCCTTTGGAAGACAAAAGGACCTAAGAAGACTCAGTTCTCAAGCTGTCTTGAGTTACCCTTGAAGTGACTGAAAAGTAGCAGATTTGATTTCAGGATCCTAGCAAGTAAGCTAAGCTATCTTCTAAGGGACATGTCTTATTCAAAATTCACAACATAGAGTAGCTACACTTGAGGTATTTGCTGAGGGAGGAGAATCTAAAACCCATGCCGAGTTATGTCTAAGAAAAGACTTGGCTAGGGAGAAACAGTATGGGGTTTGCTCAGTCCACCCTTCATTAGATCAGAAGGTCTCTCATCTCAAATTCACATTCCTTCAGAGTGTAAGCCAGTAATGTAAATAAGTGAAACAGGACAGGTGAGGCAGGTGTGTTTGGAATTAATAATTGAGTTCTAATGAAAAAAGAGAGGAAATGGACACATTTGTTTTTGTATGAACTCACATGCTCACATGCCAGACATACAGTGCGCAACACTCTCTGGCTCTGCAGCTTGGCCCCAGGAAGTGGCAAGGCTTTTCTCTTCCACTTACAATCTGGGCAAGTTACTTCAACTCTCTCTGCTTCAGTTTCCTCATCTGGAAAAGGGGAATTTGAATAATACCTACCTCATGGGGTTGCTGTGGGGAATAAATGAGTTGATAAATATAAAGTGCTTCCAATTGTGCCTGGCACATACCAAGGGCTATAGAAGTGTTTGTTGTTAGGCTTGTTTGCTCTGTGCCTCTCCTTCAATTTTTCTTCCTGTCTTTATACACACACAGGGCATACATGCACAGGCACACACACAGACATGCTCATCCATAAATATCAAAAATAGATTAGAAGTTTAATAGAGAAGCTCCAAAAGCTAAGTAATTTATGTTTGCCCTTCAAGAACCATCCTCTGCCATCCTTCACCCCTTTCTGTCTTCTCTCTGCCCCAGGAGGCTGCCCTTTGTGAATGACCCAAACTGCTTTCTGGCTTCTACTTCAGATTGTCCAGGGGACGTCACCCACTGGAGACTGGAGAGATTCAGGAGAATGAAGTCATGACATTTAGTTCCATGCTTCCTCCTTTTTGGAATGTTGCTGGTTGGCTGGGTTCTTCTGCAGAAAGCCATACCTCCTTTCATGGCTCGCTCACCTTCAGCTCCTCTCTCCCCTTCTCCTTTCAGTCTAGGAGGTGACAACTTCTCTTACTAGCCCCAGTGTGTTGAATCATCTTTCATTGTGCATGCTCATGTGTTTGTAAATAACATTCCTCAATTACCCTGTTCGAACATGTCATCTTTTTCTTGCCTGTACCCTGACTAATACAGACTTTTATTTAAAATGGTTTCATATCTTCTCTATTTCCCTAAATCATGTTGAAATAATAGGAGACATAGTAAAGTAATAATGAATCCACAGAAAGCCTGGATATCCAATGGAGTGATAGCAGGAAAGTACAATGAGTAAATTTGATGTTGACAGTGAAAATCAGCTGAACTGGGGACCATGTGCCCCTATACAGGTGACTTTCAAAACAGTTGATTTTTCCCTTCCAAATAAAAGTTTGGAATAATCTATAGTCAGAGAGAGCAGAAGCTGGTTTAAGTCATCACCAGTGGGATTGGCCCCGAGTTACTAACAGGGTAAAAACATTTGAAGCAGTCCTATCCTTGTAAGAAGTTCCCCCCAAATAAACAGTGAGTATAGTTTTTTAAAGAGGGCATTTGGCATAAGAGACACCTAGAATGCCTTTTGTACACTTCAGGACATAGGTCTGGGCAAAGATTTTATGAATAATACTACAGAAGCACAGGGAACAAAAGCAAAAATTAACAAATAGTATTATATCAAACTAGAATGCCTTTTGCAAGCCAGAGAAACAGGACCGTTCCCCAGGTTACAAGTGGAATAAAAAGACATCTGCTTGGAACGGCTGTGGTGAAGTTGTATCTACAGGCAGATTTGTAGAATAGACAGCCTTTGAAAATACCCAGACATCATAAAAATTATGGCTTTCTTGCTCCTAGTTATCAGGAAACCTAAATTCATATGGTTATAATGGAGTGAAAAACATAAGAATAAAAGTTAAAAATACATCATTCAAATAAATATAAAATGATCTGGTTTACTTCAATCTATAAAACTGGATTTTCTCTGTTCAAGCATTACATGAATATCCATGCATATGTGAAAACAAAATACTGGAAAAAGTAACTTTGTAGGTTCTCTGAAACTTTGTAGCACTGTTGGAATTCAAGAATGATTTTCTTAATATGAATGCGCAGTGCTTGAAATGAGGGTAATAAAGAAGAGTGTGTGTGTGTGTGTACATGCACACACAAGTGTTAACTCAGGGCAAGTCTACACTGCTGAAAAGCAATAGAATGGTGTCCACATGGCATTTTTCCTTCCCTTCATTTAGCAGCCTACTTTTTATTGCACTTTTCTCTGGGAAGAGTGTACACAATATAAATTTTCAGTTTTATAGTTGTTTACATTCTAAGGAGATGAAATGAAGAGAAATAAAAATTTCTCTTTACTTTTCTTACATAGTGAATGTTAGGAATATTTAGCGCTAATGAAAATTAATTTCTTTCCTATTATAACAATAGCAACTTATAACCACCACAAACAGGACAAAAAACACCTTGGGTCATGTGGTCATTTAAAAATAGCTAGATACTGTTTATTTTTATGGTTTATAACTATCAATTCATTATAAATAGCAGAAAACTTCTGAACATTTAATCATGTTTTAAACATGGTTTGAAATTGAAGAATTTATTATTATGAAATCCCTTTTAAACCAACTTTCTAACTTCTTCTCCAATCAAAGCAAAGTAAACCTAAGCAAAACAAAAACAAAAATAAAGGACATTAAGAAAAACAAACAAACAAACAAAATAAACAAAGAGAAGAATCCAGAGTGGTTAAAAGAAGTAAATAAACTGGACATAACATTTCGGCATCTGAGTTACGTGGTTCATACCAATCATACAAATGCATTTTGGAAAATGTAGGCTAAGTACACATTTGAGAGAGGTTTCTAAAATAGCACTGTTTGGGGAGTGTTTACTTCACTAAATAACAGAAGCCTTAGTTCTTGTCTGAACCCCTACAAGTGACTTTCAGGGCATCAACAATAATATTCCCCAGTCTTTCTCTAGACATGAAGATTGGCATATTATTTATCTATCTTTGATGGAAATAGTCCTCCTAGATTGTAAGGGAGGTTTTGGTATCAGGTTTCCTGAACTGTCTTTGGAGTTCCTGACTCATTAAGGGCTTTTAATGATTGTTTCCCTGGCACAGGCATCGGATAAAGTTTGGATTTATTAGGTCCCAAATATCCATTGATGCTTTTAAGCCCAGAATAGAACACTGGAATTTTAACATCCTAGATCATGAGGTTAATTAACTTCCTGGATTAAATGGACAAAATAATTCCAAAATAATGTAAATACTTGATTTTATTTAACTCAATCTCTATTAAGAAACATATCTATTTATTTTTTGAAAAGAAAATACACTTTATTGTGGTAAATATACATAAAATTATCATTTTAATCATTTTAAGTGTATAGTTAAGTGGCATTAAACACATTCATATGGTTGTGCAGCTATTATCACCATCCATCTCAGAATTTTTCATCTTCCCAAACTGAAGCTCTGTACTCATTAAAAAACTCTCCATTTTCCCCTCTCCCCAGCCCTGATAACCACTATTCTGCTTTCTGTCCCTATGAATTTGACTACGCTAGGTACCTCATATATGTGGAATCAATATGATATTTGTCCTTTTGTGTCTGGCTTATTTCACTTAGAATCCATGTTGTAGCATGTATCCGAATTTCATTGCTTGTTTAGGCTGAATAACATTTTGTATGTATATACCACATTTTGTTTAACTAGTCATCTATCGATGGACATTTGGGCTGTTTCCACATTTTGGTTATTGTGAATAATGCTACTATGAACACTGGTGTACAAATATCTGTTCCAGTCCCTGCTTTCAATTCTTTTGTGTGTATATATATATATAGAAATGGAATTGCTAGATCTTATAGCATTTCAGTGTTTAATTTTTTTTTTTTTTTTTTTCTTTTGCCTTTTGGTTTGTGCTTTTTAGATTTTTTTTTTAAGCTCTTCCTCACCCCCATGCATGCATGCATTCTCAGTCTATGGGGCAAGGGTGGGGGGGGGGGGGTTGGG
>NW_007729748.1:83897-111795 GCF_000696425.1 Galeopterus variegatus | reverse complement strand
CGGGAGCGCCGCCGTGCTTCCCAAGCGGCGCACTATCCAGTGCGCCACCGGGCCGGCCCCTCAGTGTTTAATTTTTTGAGGAAACACTGTACAGAGACTGTACTCCACAGAGGCTGTATCATTTTACATTCCCACCGGCAATATACAAAGGTCCCAACTTCTTCATAAGCTGCCAACCCAGGTTATTTTCTGTGTTATTATTACTGTTTTTAGTAACAGTAATACTAATAGTTGTGAAGTGGTATCTCATTGCGATATTGATTTTTATTTCCTTAATGATTGGTGATGCTGAGTATCTAAAAAGAAAATAATTTAAAAGTTTGTTTTAGCTTCAACCAATGCTGCAATCAGAGTTGGGATTTCTTTTTAAAATCCTTTAGGTTGATCTAATATTATTTTATTTTTTAAAGGAATACTGTTAAAAATTACTGTATATTAAATTAAAATTTTAACTGAATTCACTGTATTGGTTAAAAACATCGCAACTGCTCATTTGATTGAAACAATGGTAAATATTTTCTGCACCCTGTAAATTGCTAATTTACTATCTCATTTACAGATTAGGTGAGCAACAGAGTCTTTTTAGGTAAAAAATATAAAGAAAATGTGAAAACCAAAAGCAAACAAACTATCAAACAAGCAAGCCATAATATTAACTAAAGCAAAAGTATCAAGAAATGTCAGAGAAATTGAGCATAAAATTTCAAATTTTAATTTCTTTACAAGAAGAGACAATGACAATTGAAAGAGACAGGGAAGGGAAATAATGTTCTCATTTCAGAGATCTTTATTAATCTTGTAGATAAATAATGAGAAACATGGTTGAAAGAAGCATGAAGAGATGTTTATGGCAAAGAATATAGTCTATTTAGAAACAGATGGCTTGTAAAAAATCAAGCTTTATGAAGGAGGGTTTGAGGGAATTTCGCTGGTTGGATTTAAGAATGTTATTTTTTTGTCTCTGAGAATTTCCATTTGATCAGAGAAGCTTTGTGGTGATATTTCTGAAGCTAGTGATTCTGATGCTGCCAGCCAAGGAGTTTCAATGGTTTTCTCTGAAAAGTAGTTTCATACTTCCCTTTCCAAGACAGTAAATTACCCAAACAAAAGTAACATGTGTAGTTTGCTGGAGGCTATATAAAGAAAGCGAGAAATGTGTTTGCGCAGCAACAAAAGACTGTGGCTTTATTGGCAACACCATCAAAGCTAATCCATTTGCTTGCCAAGGCAGTGTGAATCCATTGCAAGATGTGTCAGATCTGTTAGAGAAATAATTTTCCTGGAGCACCCACTTGCAAACTGTAGCTCTTTCTTCAAGTCCCTGATTAAGAGGGGAGACTTTCTACTCTAGCGCAGAGCTGCATTCCCTTTTGCTTTTTCTTCTTTCAGAAATTACATATGTAACAGTATGATTCTCATCAGTCAGCATTTTTTCCTATCAAATAACTGAAAAGATTTACTCTGGAAGCCTTCTCCTAGCTGTCTGATAAACAACCACTTCTGATCTTAAGTGATTCCAAGAATTATTTTGAACCATTTTAAACTACCAACTGGAAACGTTCATCAACTGCTGTAAAGGCGTTTTGGAGAATTAATAGAGAATATTACAAGTTAGAGAACTTCCACCTCTGTCTTATGATAATATATGCTAAATCTATGAATACAGGGCAACACAAATCCACAAAAATCTTATTTAGTTTCAATCCAAAGATTTTGCTGTGTTTTTAAAGCTCTCATTTAAAGACAATGAGGGGTTTAAGTTAAAGCCTTCTTGCTTGTGAAGATAAAACTTTACACTGCAAGCCAGTGAACGTCTTGTTATTTGGTTGAGCCTACAGCCAGTTGGAATGACACAAATAACCAAGAAAAATAAAATCACAGAACCCTGATTCATGGCATAAATGTCTTGACTTTCCCTAATGTAATGGTGTAGATACTATAGTCTGTGCTGTAATTTGTGCAATCTAATTCAGTATCTTTTTTTTTCTTAGCATTATTCACTTTATCTTAAGTATATAGAAATAGTTACAGAAATAGTCAGTGTTAAATGCATTTTATAAAACAAATATACTCAGGTTTAGAAACTAATAGTAGGTTTCAGTTTGCAGATATGTAATGTAACTAAACAACCCTTTCAAAATTGAACAGATACAGTAGACAAAAATATGGAAGAATATAGAGAATTTATAGTAACTAACATACTTCAAAAGAAAATACAGGTTTTCTTTCTTTTGCTCATGGAATATTTATAATGATTGATTAGATACTTGGCCACTGAAGACCTCAACAAGTAAAAACTAATGAGAGTGTTTAAGGGTCACATCCTTTAATAAAGTAAATGAAGGAATAAATGCAAAAAACTCACTTTACTTAGAAATTAAAAAACACACTCCTAGGTGATTCTTATACCAAAGGAAAAAAAGCCCTGATATTACTAACTCTAGAAAGCAGGGAGTATAAAACCTCGCATGACTGTCTGTGAAATTAGAAGAAAATAGATACCCTTTATCATATTCCATTTTAAAAATGACAATAATAAACATGAGTAATAAAGTAACCAATATCCAAATTAAGAAATTGGCAAAAGAATGGAAAAAATAGCCAAAAAGAAGTAGAGAAAGAAAAAAACATGAATCTGAAATTCTTGGATAAATAGAAAAAATATTAGTAATGATACAATTTATCAAAAAATCTGGTTTTATGAAATGATCAATTAAAGAGATCAATTAAAAAGTTTTAATTATGAAGCAGATGCAGGATAAAAGAGAGAAAAAATACACAAAATTAGCTGTGGGAAAGAAATAAAATGACAAGAAAGATGAAGAGAATTGTAGAAGAAATTGAAATTCTTTGGGAGAAACTTTGAAAACTTAGAGGCAACAAATGGCTTTCTGTAAAGATATAGATTAATAAAAGCAATTCAGAAGGAGTACCCAGACACGTCATTTATCGTCGAAGGGCTTGAATAGTGATCATTGAGCTGTCTTTGAAAACTCAACAAGACCAGATGGGTTCATAGGTGATTTCTATCTAACTTTTGACTATTTAATTATCTATGCTGTTTAAACTATTTCTTTGCATGGAAAAAAAATGAAAAAACTTCTTTAGTAATTTTTCGGAAGCAGTTTAATTTTAATAATAAATCTGATGAAGATTGTATAGAAAAAGCATATAGTCCAATCTCACTTAAAAAAAGAGACACAAATATGACAAATTAAATATTGGTAAAGAGAATCCAACAATATGGAAAAAGAATGATGTACTTAGATGAGTCAAGATTTATTCCAGAAGTGCAAGGGTGATGAAATATCAGAAATTAGCAGCTCAATACTTTACATCAACAAATTAAAGAAACAACAAATCACAGAAATAGAAGATGAAAATAATGTGCATAAATTTGGCAGAGAGTTTTTGAAAAATACTAGGTTAAATAACAATAAAAGAAACCTACTTAAAGATAATAAAGGTCATTTATTAAAAATAAAAAACAATATTTTTCCAAGTGGCAAAAAACCATTACAATTAAAATTTGGAATGAGACAAATATACCTGTCATTGCTATTATTATTATATGAGGGCCTTGAAAATTCTAGATAAAACTTTAAGACAATAAAATTACATAATTGCTGTAAGTATTGAAAAAGTAGAAATAAATGTGGATATACCTGAAGAACTCTGGTAAAAAATATCCAATAGAATTAATGAGAATATGTGTTGAATTGTTTGAATAAAAGATTAATATACAATATTATGAGTGTTCACTATATTAACAATATGACCCTGAAAATGTATACAATGATAATGTTATTAACAATACTATGAAAAAAAGATAAAATTCTTAGGAAGTAATTTAACAAGAAAGGAGCAATATATAAGGAAAATGATAAAATCTTATAGAAGGACATATGTAGGACATAAAGAATGTCTCCACAAATGGAAGATTATTCAGTTGGATGGAAATAAGCTTATATCATAAAAATAAATTTAACAAATTACTAATTAGAATCTCAACAGATTTTTTGGACTAGATAAATTACATTAAAGTTTAGATGGAAGAAGAAATGCTTTAAGGTAATCAAGAAAATTATGAAAGAAAATAATTATAAAAGGAGACTTGCCCTATAAAATAATGGGTCACAGCGTACAACACTCAACTCAGATTGATATGGTATTGGTACAGCTATAGATAAATACATCATAGAATAGAGTAGTGAATCCAAGAAAAGACCCTATTGTATGTGAAAATTTAATATGGGATATAAATGACATTTCAATTCAGGGTGAAAGAGGTGGTTCTTGCTCAGTTGCTCATGTATCTAGAAGACAATTAAATAAATTAGGATCCCATCTCACAGAATATAAAAACTGAATTCCAGCTGGGGTAAAAACTTAAATGTAAAGAATAAAACAATAACAATCCTACAAAAAATCCTAGGGAATATATTTTAGCTTGGGAAATATGGGGAAAAGAAAGGAAAAGCTTTTAACCCCAATAAGAAAATAAGGAATTATAAAATGAAAGATAAATATTGTTGACTATGTTAAATTACATAGAGATACAATATACAAGCAATAGAAAAACCAATGTATTTGTAAAAATATTTGTATGTAGCAGATGCTTAATATTACTGCATTTATACATCTCTTGAATGTTTACTACAGAATTTGTGTTTGTAAGCCACAGAGGAAATGAATATAAAATAACAATTTACAGGAGACCAAACCATATAGCCTACAATGACGTGAAAAGCTGTAAACTCACTAGTATTAGAGGAAATTTGATAACGGAATATGTGCTTTATATCCACCATTTGACAAAGATAAAAAGAAAAAGTAGTAACTACTTTTGATAGAGTCATATGGGTAAAGGGTATACAGATGGAAATGCAATGTTTTAGCCATTTTGCCCAGACGTCTGAAACACTCCTTAAATCTATCTCCATCCATCCTCTCATCATCTCTCACCTATCTGTATCTATCATCTAGCCATCTATATCTATGTACTTACCTATATCTATCTACCTCTCTATAGTTTAATAATCCTACTGCTACAAATCTATCCCATGGAAAGAAAACCATCCATACGTGTGGATATATCCAGAAGGAAATGAATTTATTTGAATCTATCTTCACAGAAAAACACTGGAAACATAGTAGATCACGATGAAATAAATTTTGGTACCTGAAGGCCCCAGACTATTATGCAGCTATACCATAGAATAACATAGAACCAGACAGGTTGATTTGGGTGATTTCATGACGTATTTCTCACAGAAAAAAGCAAGATGAAGAAAAGTATGTATACCATATCCCATGAAAAACCATGGCCAACCCCATATGATTATATGATATGGGAGTAGTATAAAAATATACATATAAAAAAAGTGAAACAGAAAAATAATGTATTAGGAAAACCCTAACGTATGTGATATGATCCCATTTATGCATGAATATGAAATTATATATGTATGTATACAGAGTTTTAAATAAAATTAATAACAATAAAGAGAAAATTTGTGATAAATATTTATATTATTATGAGTGTCATATGAAGACAAACTGTTTTGAGCTTCTTAATTTCATCATGGAGGTTTTGTGTCACTTGTGTCCTGTTATTTATTTTTGGTCATTGCTTTGGAAGGGATACTTTTGAAAATATCGTGTTTACTTTTATGGATATTTAAAGGAAATTACTGTGTATTGAAGATTTACTAAAACTATGTCTTTGGAAGCCATGCTGCAAGAATAAGCCTCAAGAAGACTTGAAATCCACACCCATTAATAATGGGAGTTGGAAACTAGAGAACATCCTCTCGGATTCTTTAATTCAGTAAATGATCAGAAATGCACCATGATTGTCAGCAATCACTGGCATTTAGTGAGCAGGCAGGCACATACACTAGGTCTCTACAAGAGTTTAAGAGGAGCCAGGAAGATATAAGGCCCTCTGTGAATGGAAGGAAAGAAGCTTTTCAGAAGAACCAGGTGGAATTTTAATCTGAGATCTCATTGGCAACTGGGCTCCATAAAGGCATGGAAGTTTATTCTCCAGTTTTAAATACGCCCCTGGTCTCCCAGCTCTGATTAGTTGTCTTTATGCGAATCTAGTATTATTTTCTTTACCTGTGTCAATGGAACTTGTATCCTTTGCTAGTGTCTGTCGATGTCTTACTCTTGTGTCATTATTGCACACGTTGGGGAACCACCATCATTCATTTATTTGATAAATATCTGTTGAGTGCCTACCAGGGGCTAGACACGGTGCTAGGTGCACTTCATGTGTAAACCAGTATTAGGGCAGCTTTTTTTGTTACTTCAGTACATCTACTCTTTGGAAAAACTTCAAGATATTTTTGCCTACCTTTGTAATACTAATAGCTTTCTATAAAGAGCTCCTACAATGGATGTGCTAGAGAAAGTGCGACATATTGTAGTGTGCTGCAGTTCCTTACTCTGCATTCTGTACAATGATAAATACTATAGAAAGGTTCTAGTGCATTTGATGATATCTGGCCAACTTACCCATAATAACTCTGACTTCATTGTGGAAGAAGAGCCTTCTATGCAAGGCATAAAATCCAATTGATTTTTATGAAATAAGATGCTATGAAGAAGAAATGCATTAAGCGTACTGTATCACAATAATTCCACTTTGTAAGCTAAATGGCTTTTGGAACATTGTTGAAAATGCTGTCACTATTCTGAGCATACATAAAAGAGCAAGATAAGGCCAATAATTTAAAAGTCAATGCTATTCCTAGTCAAAGACTTCTTTCCTCAATTAATAAAGCATTTTCTCCTCTGTGTCAGTTAAAAATAAAATCCAAAATAGCTTTATATGATATGATCAGACACAGAGCAATATATAAGTTATGTTGATTCTACAAACTTTTTAAATTGAATTCTGGGGCACAACTATCTTTCAGTTCTATTTTAGGTACCTTATAAAACCTGTTATTTATATTTTAAATAATACATTTTTGCTTAGGCTGCATTTATTAATTGTTTTAATGTTAGTTTATTTCAGAAAGCCTGGTTAACCAAATTTAGTAAACATTTCTAAAATACTGGGATATGAATGTAAACAAGAAAATCAAGTCATCTGATTTCTGAGACAGAACGGCTCTGTAGCTCTTTAAATCAGACAATAACAAGTGAGTTTGATTAGGTGAATTAATGGTGGCAACATTAGTTTTTTTTTTTTATCTGCCCCAACACACTTAAAACGTACAGTATACTCCTATCAATAATAGGGGCTCCTGGGAACAGTGATTCTGTGAATTGGGGAAGTAGAGTAGACTGAAAACCAACCAGTCAATGAATCAACCATCCCACATGAAAGACATGATTCTCAAAATCTCTCCCTGGAGATACTTTTGAGAATCACTGTAAAGTAGTTAAAACTATGCGGAAGATTCTTGGAGCTAGCAATTTTAATGTTGATTTCTGATGATCCTAAATGAAGTGATAGACCGGTTTTGCACCTGGCATCTGGGTGTTCGGTGAATATATAATTGAATGAAAGAAGGAATGAAAGAGGAATGCTTTTTAATATCCCTTACTTACATCATGGCAAATAAGTATATATTTCATTGTCATTTAACATATCCATATTTAATGGAGCTTCGTACAGGCTTTTAGAAAAGCTATCTGGTAATATATAGCATAATTAACATACACATATATCTTTTGACCCTGAAATCCACTTTTGAAAATCTATCCCATTAAAGTAAGACCTTATATATCTCAGACATAAATGTCCAAGAACGTTCCTTTTAATGCTATTTGTAAAAAATAGAAACACATGAAGTGACCATCATTTGGAAATAAAACATCATACTTTTACATTACGGCATGTTATTTAGCTATTAAGAAGCATAAATTATGTTTTATCCAATTCACTTGAAGACATTTTCTCATGATATTTTTAAGAGAAAAAAGCAATGACACAAAGAAATATGTGATTTAATTTATGTAAAATAGTTGCAAAATCCCCATATATCATTGCAAGTGATTATTTAAGAATGGAAAAAATATGGAAAAGATAAACAAGTTCCTGATATGAATTACCTAGGGGTGGCAGTGAAAGGTTATATGGGTAAAGTAAATATTAATGACCATTAAAAACAAAACCACTACATGCTTAATATGATTCCAATTATATAAAATTCTATCTATCATTTGTCTATGATTATGTATAAAGTAATGCAAGTAAGTTTTGTCACCAGAATTTTAATAATAATTATCTTAGAGTGGTAGAATTACCACTTTTACTTTTATGTATTTTATCTTCTTTTTAACTTGTTGACACTATTTGAATTTTTAAAATTATGAAAGAAAATAATAAAACTGTATTCATCATGAAAATTTAATGCTTAGTGTGAAATTCCTCCTGGTTCTTAGGGATAATAAAAATCTCCAATCTATTGACAAACCATACACTAATCAGAGAACTAAACCAATCACTCTGTCTATTAATCAAACTAATTAAAAAATGGGTTTTATGTGTTTGTGAGAAAAACACGTCTTTTGAAAACATATTTCCCTCTCTAATGGTCTATTTTTCCTTTGTAGTTCAAATTTTTTAAATGGTAGAGAGGCAGAAATAACTAAATAATAGTAGCTTAAGCTATTTCCTAAAAGCTAATCTCAATACAGGAAGAAGGTGCAGGCCAGACTGTTCTCCATAACACCCTTTCCCTAGTTATGAAGCTTTCTTGAGGTGGCTTGACCTCCAGAAGAGAGAGCCTATGGTGACTCAAAGCTGGGGCAAGAAATTTGCTTCTTCCCCTTAAAAATTTCTTGAAGAAATCTCTGTACGTCAACCTGTAGGGTGCACCACACTTTACTCAGTCTCTCCCCACTGGTGAGCATTAGCATTCAGTTTTGTTCTAGTTAGGGAAGATTCTTCTCTTCAGATTGGCTGCGCTGTAGAAAAAAGAAACATCTTGGTTGTGAGGATGAGGTAGTTTGAAGGCTCTCATGCAGGCTGCCATCTAGTCCAGGCCATGAATAGCCCCTTTCAGCAATATAACAGTGACATCACAGCATAGCAGAAAGCCCTGGGGCCTAAAATCAGGTAGGATACGTTTGAAATCCCTATGCTACCTCTCATGAGCTGCCCAACTTGGTAAGTTCTGATATCTCAGTTTATTCATCTATAAAGTGGGCACAGAGACTCCTACTGTCAGGGACGTAGGAAAGCCTCAATAAACTGTATCTATAATCACTTGGCCCAGTCACTTGTACTTCATAAGCACTTCATAAATGACAACCACTGTTTTTATTAATTTATATTTATTTCTGTATTGTCACATGTTCACGTTCTCAGACTCTGTTGGTATCATGGAAACAGTGCTTCCATGAGTATGTATATGAGCATTATTGATATCAAAGGAAGGGCTATCCTTACTTTTTTAGCTACTTAAAGAAGTTTCATGCATCTTAATATATTAATATAATATTCTAGTTTCCATGATTTGGGGCCCATGGGGGAAGTAGAGCTGATTCTGGATGATGAAATACCTACATTTAAATGCGTTCTCTGTATCTTTATGCCACATGATCTTAACTGGACCTTCCCCTTCCTCTTACATACATGAATTTGCAGAAGGATAATATAAATGATATACGTATTTTTTAAACTAGGGATCCAGTGAAAATAATCATGATGCTGTTGAACACTGAATTATTAATCATCACTTGCATAGCCGAGAAAATGCTTCAGTTCTTGCCAAATTCACTGTTTACTGAAAAGAGGCCAACATTTCCCACTGAAAAGATAACATACTTGAAGAAGTAAAATGAAATGCAGAATTAATCTTGTGTATATTAAATATGTTTCTGGAAGCCATTTAATTCGCGATTTGAACCTTTGAACGCTTAAATTAAGGCAGCATACATGAAGAATTGTCTTCCCTACTAAACTCCACTTGTTAAATTCCTGCATCTTTTCTGCAGAAATAACCACTGAAATAAAATATCAGCTTAAGGTGGATCTCACATTTCTTGAAAAGCATCAGTAAAAATTGAAGTTATTTCTTATATAAGAAGAAATTCCTTATACTTACTTGTTCTTTAAAATAATTTATGTTTATTAAGACATTGAGAAGTAAAGTAAAAGAAGAGAAACAAAATCACTAATTGTTTCACTACCCACACACACAGTTAATAATTCGGTGTGTTTTCTTCTAATCTTATTTTTTTCAAGGTTAAATTATTTGCCTATGTAGTTGTAATCATGCTCTTTATCCATGTTGTATTTGTTATCAGCTTAAAATTGTTTTGAGAAGTCAATTAAAATAAACAGTAACTCAGTTACTTTATATTTCTTCTTTCCACACACAGTGGGTTAAGATTTACCCTTTTTGATCCAATGTTCTGTTTTCTGTTAGGTTTCAAAAACAATGTCTGTGTCTTGAAAATCATATAGTCAGATGGGAAAATAATTTACTCATACTATGTAAACTAATTTGACCTTTTCTCTGTAAATTTGACAACCTCTCACACAATTCCTAAATTGGATTTTGAATTTGATTAATAACTATATTCAAAATCTAATATTTTATGTAGGAAGTTTCCCATTATTATGCTTTTATTTTATTTATTTATTTTTATTTATTTATTTATTTATTTTTTATTTTTTTGTCTTTTGTCTTGCTTTTAAAGAAGATTAAAGAACTACTGTGTTAAGTCTATTTATTCTATGGCAACATGAAATGTTACAGGGGAAAAAAGTCCAGGTTAATTCTTTTATGTTCCTCCTCAGCTATGGCTTCTTTCCATTTACCATCTTTTAATGAAACATTTGGTCACTGTCACCGGTAGGCATTAATTGCCAGGAAATACATATTTAAATAGCTCATATTTTAGAGCACTTTAGTGATCACAGGATTTTAAACTGTATCTACTTTAGATTAAGATGTCAGAAGTATCAAAACTTGTGAAGTGTGATGTGAAATAGCCCATATGCTAGACAAGAATAATCTCAATAGAAAGCTATTACATAATCATCACTGATTTCCCCACACTTGAGTGATGGTTCCTAATATTCAATTAAGAAGCCTGTTTACTCGCCTCAGAGGCTGATCCAAACCTCAAAGAAAGCTTAATTTGTTTGACCCTTGTAACCTGCTAACTTTGATTTTATTTGAGCTTGTGACTAATCCATTTGATGCAACCAAGGGGGAACCCAGCCTTCATCATCACCATCATCATCATCATTATGATCATTATTGAGAGACAGTCAGTTCCTATAAAAGCTGAGTTAGGTTTCCTTTGGGGCATTGATTTTTTAAAGGGAAAATAAGCTCAGAGAACCTCTGACCTGCATTAAATCTTATTTATTTGCTAACATAAACAGGAACTAATCATAGGTGCAAAGGATTAGCAGGTACAGGGGACTAGATTATACATTTTAAACTTTACTTTGGAGATCTGAGGAAATGCTTTAGTGTAGAATTGGATTAACCTTTTTGACACTTTCTTTGAAATACCTCAAAGTTAAATGGCTTTGTTTCCCAACTCTGTGGGTACTCATTTAATGGTATGGGTTTCGAGGTTATGAATGAAACACTCTCAAGTTTTACTGAGAATATGTAATAAGAATTATTTTTGCCATTTGTCAGTCTCCAGTTCTCTTCATGCAACTCTTTTCAATAAAGAAGACAGTACATCTTCAATAGCACTAGGCGGTGGGTCTGTAGCCCTGGATCTGAGAATTTCCTGAGAAATGGTTTTTGCCAAGAATGTTTCTCAGTGGAGCAATATGGTACTTCTTAGTGAATTTTATTTAAAATATTTTCCAATTTTTTTTAATAAACTGCAAATAGTTTTAAGTATACCACATTTATATAGATTGGATAGAGACAGCACGTCCAATTTTGCTTAAGTATTTTTTTCTTTGCCTCATCTACTATTTATCTCATCTTTTAAAATAATAAAAAATTATTCCCTGTATTAGTATTGATCTACATTTACTTGATTATTAAATAGATGTAAGGAAGATATGATCATTTATGACAATTTTGAGGCAAAATTTTCAAATTTCTCATACAAAAGAACAAACAGTCCTCCTTTGAATTATTTTACTCATAAAATTTTATAGAACTAATTTCTTCTTTTTCTGTTTCTTGTCCTTCACTTCATCCTCTTACTTTTCCTTTAATGCTAGGTATTTTATATAAATCAGTATCAGTACAAACCCCATTTTAAATTGCAAGCACTTTGTTACAAAATTTTCAGTTTAATTTAGACAGGCCATTTTGGAATTTCAACACCACTTAAACATTCAAATATATTTTCCTACAAGTGAAAGAGATTTTGTCTAGGCTCAGTAAACTATTTTTACAATATTTTCCATCTTGATATTGACTTCTCAGTCATTTTTTTTTTTTGCCATTAAAATTATTCTTTTGTGAGGTTCTTTTTTGCCAAACATTTCATGTTGTCTTCAGATTTGTGATCACATCATGGAATGTTTATTCAGATTCTACTTGGCCTTTTCCTCCTCTGTCTAAAGCACTCCTAGGTGCTGAACAGCAGGAAGTCAAAAAGTGTTTGAGGGCCTTCTGTTTGCTCAGCACTGAGCACTATGAGAGACACAGAAAGGGCATTGATATATGACTCCTAAATTTAACCTACATTTATAACATACCAAAAGTAGTATCATTGGTCTATTGAAAGTATTAATTACTCTTTGTACGGAAGATGTGCTGATAGTATTTAATTTAGGCCCTGGGAAGACCAATAGAACATTTACATGCTCACAGACTGTATCTCTCTGAAATGGACTAAGGCCACAAGATCCAATTAGTTCTCCAGCTTCCTAGACATTGCCCTCAAGTGAAATGGGGCAAAAGTTGGCTTCTCCTTTAATATAGTGTGATTCTACTACAAATGCTTAGTTCCATAACAGCTTTTCTCTTTGGTGTTGTATAGTATTCACATTTAAACCTTGCATGCTTTATCTCTTAAACTTTTTTTCACATCTCTTCTACAATTATTTCCATTTTACATTATAACATACAAGTCAACACTTAATGATTTATGTAGCATCTTTATGTGTCTAATAATCTCTTTTGAGGTTTGGTTTCAAAAAAAAACAATGATCCTATTTTGTTCATTGAGGTTAGTGATATTGTAAAATGGACAGACATACTAAGAAACGAGAAGCTAAATCAGTGCAATATATAGGGTCTTTCAGATTATTTCCCAGGATTTTTCTTCTTCTTTTCAGTTTTTGATTAAAAAAAAATCCGTAAAACCCTTGAATCTTACCAGTACATTGACGTTTTTCACTTTTCCTATACTTTCATTCCCAGGAAAATATTCAGCATTTTAGTGCATTATGTAGAAATGAAGTTCTCATGTTGGCTTTGACAATGCTGTTAACTATATAGTAGTGCAACGTTTAGAATCATTTGTTTTTTCATCTTTCAGAAGGCAATGACAACATGAACATGACCCCAACCAAAAAGGAGCTCCCAAATGGAAAAAAGTTGGTGTAAAAGCAATGACCGCATCACTATTTGTGTTTTATTTTGACACCTACAGTCTTGCTATGCCGTCTAATTTCAAAATGTTTTTTTTTTTTTTAATTCTGGGGTGATTGTGTCCATACCAATGTGATTGGATTGTGTCCATACCAATGTGTTTGCAAGTAAGCTTCCATATCAGACTATTTACAGCTGTTCCCCTAATAGAATACTGCAAATTCTAAGTATAGTTTATAAAGTGCCAGGGTAATAACTTAGGGACAATTTGACAATTTACCAAGCACAGAGCAACTCTTGCCTAAACACTGCCCCCATCACATGCTTCAATATTAAAAACAAAGGAAGTAAACAAAAGTTATGTTACAAAATATTATACATACATTTTATAAATTACTCTTTTTGTTTAAGTATGAAAACTATCAGATGAAAAAAAATTTAGGAATTATGTGAGTGTATATAAAATCAATATTATGTATTTTTAACTTACATGTAAAATGACCATACTATCATATATGTACATATGTACATATGTGTGTACACATATATAAACACATATACATTTATATACATATTCAAATTTTTTCCATTCAACACAGTGGGAAAAGCATCCCTTTTCACATAATTTTGCTGTATACAGGAAACCCAGAAGATATTGCAACTTTGGTATGTGATCACTGATTTAAAGAAAGTGAGAGAGAATGAAGCAGAGAGAGAGAAGAAAAAGGAAATACATACCATACCTCATTAATCATTTTAACCTAGATGTGATAAATGGTATTTGATACTATTTTCCAAAGGTGCTGAGAAAAATACTATTGAATTTCTGTTTAGTAATATCTGACCTGTTTTTGAGACATCAGCTGGGTTAACAAATTCCTTTTTAGTAAGTGCTTGAAGGACGATGGCTGTGTTTAGTCAGGAGAAAGGTAGAAATGCCCCTAGTTTGGCATTTTTCTATATAGGTTATTCTTAAAAAATTTGCACTGTTCTTACTTACCCATAACAGTGGAGATACTCCTACAGTTACTTCCCACAGGAAATTATTTCCTGCAGAGACTGCATTGGAGATGAGGAGAATATGTGAAACTCCTCAGCTAAAGTTCACGTAACTTCTTTCAGGTAAGATATGAGATGGGTGAGCCAAGGAAACAAGTTAAAACTCAATCCTAAAGTCTGTATTTAAAAATGCAAATAGTGTGGAGAATTGATTATTAACAAAATACAATGGTTTTGGCTAAGTACAGACAGGCAGAAATAATATGAGTTATATAAATTTGTGATTTTCTTATAAAAATTCACTGAATGAAATTTTACAGGATTTGCAAATTTAAAACCTGTGCTTTCTGGCATGATGAGGTTTATTTTCTGAAATGCAAATTATAAGAAAAGAATTTTATGCTTAAAAGGAGCTAACTTTAAAACTTTGCAAATTTTAGAATGACATATGTTCAAAATGTCATATGATTGATGGATGTTTTTGTTCTATAAGAGAATAGCTGTACACCTCTTGTGATTAAAAATAGTCATCAGAGTTAGTCTGGTATTTGGTGACTTTGTCATTGAGTAGGAGCTGAATGAGGTGCTGATAAATCAGTTGAGAGGCTCACAGGGGTGTTGGTGACCCGTATGTTGTGGGAAGTGGCCTGACACCCAGGAAAAGCAATTAAGTTTGTTGTTGTCACCCTGTTCCCTTTTGAAGTGAATGTAGATACCCATTCAGAATGAGTTCCTGAGGCCGTGGCAGAGGTTCCTATGTGACAAAATGGGCATATTCCAGGCTACTACAGGAGAAGAAAGGTAGTGGATATTAATTTGAACACTGGCAGAATGGAAGTGGGTGTTGGCTCTTATTAGTGGTAACACTTATTTCTATGGAAGTGTTTAGCCAATGAGTATCAGTTAAAAAACAGGATAGCAAAAAAGGTCATAGGCCTTTAACTGCCCAGTCATTTTGCTGAGAAGCTGCAGTAATCCTCAGGTGAATATATCTGTTGTAAGTCACTCTGTTAAATCAGCTGCCTTCACCAACTATAACACTATTCAGGAGTTTAGAGGAAAAGGCCTTGCTTTGCCTCAGGCCATGCTTCTATTCTTTTTGCTTAATGCGGAGATGAGAGAAGAGATGGAAATCTCAGGTGAAACCTCCAGGAGAAAATGCCCTTGTGTGTTACAGCTTATTTTTCTGGTCTCAGAGAATCTAAAATAGATTAGTTTTGGTGTCCTCCTGATTTCAGCGTGGTTGGCCAGCTCCTTGTGAGCAAGAAGGCTGCATTAACTTCTGAACTGAAGCATTTGTGCTGTGATACACAGTTTTCTCTATGAACAATTTGCTAAGCTGTTTAAAAATCACAAAAGAAGAAAGGGACATAAAATGCACCATTAAGTCATTCTGTGAGATTTACAAAGGATTTAATGAGTTAGAGATGGATGGAAAAGCCTTTTTTTGATTCATTAAAGATATCCATCTGATTAGAAGAGATTTTCATCACCTTATCCAACTAATCCAATAAATTGACTATCCAGTTCAAAATGGTTCCAATTGGATTCATGTCCCTCAGAAGGATTTTCTGAAAACCCCAGAGTATTGTATAAAATTGAAAATTATTATCAAATTGCCACTGGAAAAAAATTTACTAGATCCTGATAAATTTAGAGGATTAAGGGAAAAAAAAAATTCCCTGAGCTGAAAGGTAGTACTAAAAATCAAAGTTCAGCTTGCATAGCTTTCTTCAAGATTATTATTTATCAGTGAAAAAAATCTCTAAGAGAAAATCAATTTTTTGGTAGCTAAAGTACAACTATTTTGTGAGGAGATTGTTTGGTATGTTTTTTGCTAACCCCATACAGACCTTAAAAGAAACTAATATGGCTTTGTGTATCTGGAAAATATTTTAAAATGCCATACCAATGAGATAGTTAATGCATGGAACCAACTAATCAAATTTCCAGTTTTTGGCTGGTGTATGCCCCAGTCTAACAAAGTAAGATTAATGGGGTGTTAACAGTCTGTATGGGCTTGTCAGGTTTTTGCTGCAAACAGGGTTAATTTCATCCAAATGTAGAAATTTTAAAAAATTAATGGGAATGAGCCAAAGCTTTATATTTGTCTTCACTTTTAAGAAACCTGTGTTTGCAGGACCAGTCCTATCCATACTCGCCTGGCTAATGGAGAGGACTGAGGGAGGAAAGAAATGCCTTTCAGGGAACAGCACATCCTGAGGTCAGCTACAATGGAGAAATGCCAGATGCTGAAATTTAGAAGCAGATAATTTTACCAATCGGACTAGCCAAAAGCATTTATTCTGGGCCAGTATCTGATACTATGCAGGAAGACAGGCCCCCTTTATCTTTTTTTCAAATCACTTTTTACATAGTCTCCATAGGAAAACTGGGGTGAAGATATTTTGACCTTTGTGGAATACTTTAGGTAATGAGAAGGTGCCTTCATAAACCATCTTCAGCATTTTAACAACCTGGCCTTCATCCACATATTTGTCTACATAATGCCAAACACTTGGATACTTGGAAACATCCAGATGTCTGACTGCATTTTAAACCTGTCATTCAAATGGCATAGACCTAGGCTCTGTATATGTGTAGTTTGAATTGGGTGGTAGTTGAATTGGGTGGTAAGGGGAGAACAGAATTTCAACAACACCTTTTATTATTGCTTCATACATTTTCTTTCTCTTGTGATAACTTCAACTTAAATAATGGAAGCATACGTTTTTAGGATCCCCCAAAAGAAGTAAAATGCTTAGACTGAGACAGAAATCTACATAGCATTAAAAAAATCAACATTCATTCGGGATAATGTAGGGGACCAGTATGAGATGCTTAGACAGATGATCTGTGGAGCCTCAGCTATTTGGAACCCCGAGGAAAAAGGGAAATAGACAAAGGGCTGGCTTTATAAGAACACAATTTACAGTGGTGTGATTTAAAGAGTACCAAAAACTATATCTCTCATTGGCTGTCTCCCACAACTGGACTAAGTATCTTCTCCTCATTTTGTTTTATTTTCTGTACTTTATCATTAGAGAATCATTAATTTGTATTAATAAATGTCATATTTTAAAGTATAACTTCCTTTTCCCAATAAGTTATTAATTAAACATTTGTTAAGAATGCATTTAATAAGACTCAGTGTCCTATTTTAGACTTGAATGCTGGGGTAGGGAGGTGAGAAGTGAGAGAGACTGGAATAAAGCACACTGCAAGATAGGCCAAGTCTGAGTCGGGACTAAAGAAGACTGGGAAAGAAAGGCTGACGATGCAGGTGCAGAACAGACTGGTGAAAACACAAGGAGGCAACTGTGCTTTCTTCACCACGTCACTTCCGTCCTGTCCTTGTAGCAATCTCATTCCCTACAGGAGAGTCTGCAGGTCAGCAGCCTTGTCTTACTGCATCATGTTCCTCACTGCAAGCCCCAGCACTTTGCACAGGGCCTAGCACAGAGCAGATGCTCAGCAAATATTTTTAAGTGAATCAATAAATGAAGAAAAGAACTCTGTTGCTCTGAAAGCTACCAGGTTAAATTTCAGACTCTAGGCTCAGAGGGATTTCAGGAAGTCATATAGTTCAAGTTGTCTTCAGCTAGCACTTAAACCACACTGAGAAATAGCTTTCAATAATTTTCTTTCTGGAAATTCTCATATTTTTTCCTCAAAGCATATTTCACCATCATTTAAAAAATCCATCTTGAAACCTTCCTTCTATGATTCAAAATCACTTTTCTTCTTAATAGAAGCAAAGTTTTGCATACTAATATATCTTTTAACTTTTCCAAAAGCTTTTGCACACATTTTCCCTTTCTCTCCAGAATTAACAGGACAGAGGTTACTGCCTTTATTAATTTATTCAAAATTTATTGATTAATTTATTCAAAATTTCCACTTCTTAGTTTTTAAAATGGGGATGATATGAAGATGCTTCCAGCAAAGTTTGGGAAGATAGCAGTTTCCCAACTTTTTTCTCTTCAAATTGAGGAAAACTCAATTGAAAGTACCTAGAGTTTGGGGATTTTCTTAGGAGCACCAATGAAGGGAGACCTAGGACTGGCATTCCATTCATCTCAATCTAATTACAGTTTCTCACATCCCCCACTGGGTATCTGTTCACATAGGCTTGCTTAGGAATGGCTTCAACAAGTGATGCCCAGCTCTTTTAAAAATGACTTAGGTTTTCTACGTTGAGATAGATTTTTTTCATCACCTCTATTCTTCCTTACAAAATTTTTTATAGTTTTCCATATTGGCCGGGTTGTGGGATAAACCCAGAGGCTAACCCAATCTGCGAATAAAACCAGAACCATTCAATGGCTTTGTTAGATCATTGTCAGTATTTATACAACTGCTAATCATTTTTGCAAATGGTGAATTTCATGGAAGTTGTGAAGTGAATGTGGGTAAAGCAATTCTCATTTCTCTTACTGTCTTATTTTCTGTGTTACCATGGAAACATATGTACTACTTGAAAAGTTAAATAGAAAACTTTGGTTTGGAAATAGTAACACTATTTACATTTTAGAAGATTCAAAAAAAGATAATTCTCTGAGTTGCAAGGGAGACATAGTTTTATACACAAGACAGATGTATTCCATGCTCATTAATTATGTTTATATTATTTAGAAAATTAATGTCTCAGGAAAGGACAACTAATCCAGTGGTGAATTTGTTGATATAGCAGGGGTCTGCAGGTCTGCCTGGGGTGTTGGTCAAAATCCTGTTCAGAGGGAAAACAGCCACAGCCATTGTGGAAGACAGTTAATGTACAGGCAGCACAAACTGACAGCTCAAACTGCAAACTTTGTCCGGCTCCAACAACATGAGCAGCAAGAAATTGGCCAGCTTGTCCTCATTTGCTAGTATAGGAGACCCACCTTGGGCTGAAGCCCTTCATTCTTCCTTTTTCTCAGTGAGCTCTAACAGGATACCTTGCACAGCATGGGGCATTTCAAGTTGAGGTCATTCCTAAGCCATTGGGCATCAGCCTGAACAAGAGTTGCAGCTTTAGAAGGAATAATAGAAGTGTTAGTTCATTATTCTCCTAATTTGTCCCAACCACTGTTGAGGCACTTTTCATACATGTTCCTAATCACGATGACCCTGAATGGCTGTGCTAATTTTCCTTGCTTTTTGATGAGAACATTGAAATTCGGGGATGTTAAATGTATTCCCCTGAACAGTTGGAAAGTGGCAGAACCAGGGTTTGTGCCCTGATCCTCCTAGGACCACTGGCTGTGTCTGTTCATTGTATGTGGAGGCTGCCCTCTGTCTCCTTAAAACTGCTCATTTTTATAGTCAGAATAAACAAGTAATTCCGTTATCTGTTTTTCTAATTTTTATGAGCTAAGTAGTTTAATAGGACCCCAAGGGCAATCTTATCTATATGTATCTATAGCATGAGAGGAAAAGTTCAAGCTTTGAATTCAGGCAGATCTGGATTTGAAACTTCACCCTGATTAAATGACATTAGGCCAGTTACTCAGAGTTTTAGTTCCCTCATTTGTGAAAATGTTATGACACCTCTCTCACAGGGTGGTTATGAGCAATAAGAACATTACAGGAAGAGGTGCAATGCATGGCTCATAGAATTAAGGATTTCACTGTTATAAATGTAAGATTAATTTGCATTATTGATAGCAATAATAATAATGACTTATTACTCTATCAGTGTTTTTTTCTTACAAGGCAAGATTTCCTAAAAGCACAATTACTAATTATTTCACTATTTGTAATAATAATTATTGTGTTTGTTTGTAGAACCAGGTATTTAAAAAGTGTCTTTCCATACTGTCCTGTGGTGGGTTTAGTGTGTCTATTGAAACCCTATTAGTCAGAATGTAAATTTTGTAAAAGACACTAGGCTAAATTTAATTGTTAAACATGACTCTTATTCTTTTCATAAAGAGGATAAAAAGTTTGCTTGCGAAATAGTGACAGTGCAACCTGATAGATATTAATCATTAGCATTATTAGATTACATATTTTCTTAATATTTAGTAATCCTTGGAGAAAGATTCTTAATGATTGCCTCTTACTATTTTATATACTTTGTGTCTAATATGCCAACTGTTAAATATCAACCTTGATGAAAAACATAAATGAAATGATGTAGAGACAAGAGGGAATTGTTATGACTTTAAAATGGTGTTTCTGCTACCACGATGTGTAGACTGATGTCACGCCATCTCCTTTGTTTCCCGTCTCTTTGTTAGAGTGCCCTGGCTTCCCTATTGCATTCTCCAATGCACAATGGCCTCATGCTGTTTCAGCTACAGCCTTCTTGATGGGAAATCATGTCAAACACAGGAGGCATGCAAGGTAGTCTGTATCTACACTTAAAATCGCGATACTGAAAAGTATGCTTCTAGTGCTTGCTTGTTAGGGTGCTTGTAAAATTATTTGCTGTTTCAGCAACTTGTAGGCTAGTCAGACAGTGGTATAAAACCATCAGTTATCACATGGTAATATCCTTTTATTAAGCACTGAAATTTATCAAGACATTTCATGGCAACTGACAATGCTGGATGCTCTTATTGTCCTAATGGCTAGTATTTTGCACTCTCTTCTACTTAGCTCTGTGCATGCTTACTGTTCCTTTTGTGAAAAACACTTTTAAAATGTGTGGGAGCATCCTAACTTTTCAACATCAGTTTTAATCTACATATATTTATGGGCACTCAATCAGCTTTTCAAGTTTCCCACATAGATGTTTTTCCTTAAAATGCAGGCACTCCTCAAGTTATGAGCACCTGACTTGCCAACATCCTGTGCTTGCTCTCAGTTTGCTGTTGGGTCGTTCTCTGCTGCCCTTCAAATACTGACCACCTCATCCCCAGCCTGCTTCTGATCTCCAGAAGAAATCTTCAGAGGATGCTGACTTTTTGTAACTGGTACATGTCATGATTTGAATGTATGTATCTTTGCTAGTTCACAAGTATCTTGTATACTAGTCTGTTTCTGTTGCTTATAACAAAATACCTGGAACTAAGTAATTTGTAATAAAATGAAATTGATTGCTTACAGTTTTGGAGGCTGAGAAGTCCAAAGTACAGGGAACACATCTGGTGAAGGCATTGTTGGTGGCGACAGTGACCCAAGGGTCTCATGTGGCAGAAATGGTGGAGCAGAAAGAGACTCTCCTGTGCTCTTCTTTTAAAGCCCTTAGAACCATGCCCATGAACTAGGACATGGTCCTTACAATCTAATCACCTCTTCAAGAACCCACCTTTTAATGATCATAATAGGATTTCCCACCCTCAACAGTTACAGTGGAGATTAAGCTTCAATGACTTTGCGGGGGGGGCATTCAATCCACTACACTTGGTATATACACATATTTTTTGTCCATTTGAGATCATGGTCAGTACCACTTTGGGCATTTTGTTTTCATCTCATATATCCATGCATTCATTTTGTCTCTTCTTTTCCCTTGTAATTCTTGTCTAGGTCCTTCTGTAAAGTTTTTCCTCTTCCACCTTCTCCTTCTCTCATTCCTTGTGTATGTCTCAATTGTGAACCTTCAAATGACTGCACTCATAGCTAGGGGTGAGTGATCACATCACCATTAAGGAAATGGTCTTTATTTGAAAATAATTCAGAATTAAAGCAGAAAACCTTAAGAGTCCTAGATACTCTCTTGAGACTTCTTTCAGAATTTCTAAAACTGTCTCTCCTCTCTAAATAATCTTCATCTTCCCAGAGATCCAGGAGGAAACATTTATTTTTTGTCTTGTCCAATTTTTCATTAATTGCTTGTCCTGTTTTGCTCTAATTTTCATCATCTGTATGGTATTTCAGGTTAAGCATGACCTTGTTAGGCTTGAGTGGGACCTAAGCATTACTTACTCTGTTACTATGGGCAAATGATTTTAAGGTTGTAAACAAATGGCTTTCTAATGAAACTTTGGAATGTAAGAGGCTGACTCCATTTTGTTAGCTGATGAGCAGAAAGTAGCCCATACCAAATCATATTAAGCACAATGTAGCAAACAGTGAGGGCAGGGTAATTTCTCCAGTGAAGCATGCCAAATATTTCTAGAATGTTACATTTAAATTGTCTCTATCTTTGAGAGTTGATGATGACAGAAATCTGTGTTCATCGGAATCTCTCTTTTCTCCTCTCTTGCCCCCAGGAACCTTCCTTGACTCGGTATGTAGACATCCCTGGTGTTGCTTTGACATTACAGGGTTCCAGATCAGGCTGGCAGCTGCCGGGTATAACAGATCCACCCTGTCCATTGGAGAAAATGTCTGAGAATTTTTTTCACTGAAATTGCAGAGAAGAATTTTCCTTTGAATTGAGGGCATGATGGTGGGAAGGACATATGTCTCATAGTTTATTTTATTAAAATGTAATGGGTTTTTAAAAATGGGGTGAGTGGAGTTCTGATATCAAAAGAAAGAAAAGGAAAAATAGAAAAAAAATTAAAAATAAGAATAATGGCCCTCTATAAGTGACAATTTACCACTTCACTGTTGTTTTACACATATGATCTCATGTAATTTGCCCCAAATTCCTATGAGATAGATAACACAGAAATTATCCTTCCCATTTACAGATGAAGAAATTGAGAGTCAAGGAAGCTAAACTGTTTCCTCAAGATCACATAGTGAATAAAGTTTGACAGAAGGTGGAACCTAGGGAATATTTGTAGATTAGACAGGTGGGAAGAAGACTAGAGAATCTATCTTAAATGTGTATAAATTGTTTAGTCTTTAGTAAAAGGCAACTGAGTTTTGCCAATGACTAAGAAAACCCTGGGGACATTCCAAGTGACCTGTGTGTCTGATAATTAATGTATAAAAGCCCCATGAAAGTTCTACATACCAGACATACTTATGTTGCTTTTGGTAATATTTGAAATTTCATAAGTTGGAAATGACATGTAAGCTTCCAAGGTTTGAGACTACATTTAACCTTAAATGTAGGACCTGAAGGATTTTAGGTAAATTTAGAACCCTAGAGATTGGGACATCCTCACAAAGTACTACTTTCGTGTCTGGAAAAGAAAAGCTATTTTTGGGATATAAATGGTTAGAAATCAAGCATGATGGAGAACACTCTCTGCTAAATGTTAAATATTCAGGTCCTCTTGATGACCCAGTATAATTCACAGTTAGACCAAAATGCCTCATGTCTTTTTAGTGAGACCAATGATAAACTAAAAGAATGGTTCCAGGTGTATTAAAAAGTATACCTTTTTTTTTTTTTTTTTTTTTTTTTTTTTTATAAAGAACTGAATTCTTTTGGTAATCAGAAAAAAAAAATCAGACAGAGGGGGGAAAATGACATCTTTTGTGAATCTTTCCTAGTGTCTCTTCAGTCTCCTTGATGAATTCCATTATCACAAAAATGACCTTTCCAGTTCATATCTCTTTTGAGGCTAATGCAATTCTTTGCCATTCTGTTATAGTGAAAGTATTACATGGATAACTATCCAGCATTATCTTCCAGAAGGAGAGCTAATTTGGGAAAGAAATGAAGTACTTTAATATAATATCAGATCTTTCTCATTTTTTTTTTATCCTTGTAGAGACCTTCTGGCTAGAGCTAAGCAAGTTTATGTATAAGGTAAATATACTGAGCTCCCTATCTAATGTAGAAGTAATTTTTATTACCACATTCACGAACAGTCATACGAATACTTCCCTTAAAGAATAGAGCCTGAGATAAATTCAAACGCATAAGTTGCTGAACATGTTACAGACACCTTTTGTTGAATTTTCTTTTTGGAGATATGAAAGGGAAAAGAATTAACATCCATGGCACACTTCCTAGATGCAAAGCAAGTTTTGAACATGTACTACCTGTTTCTACCTGTGAGAAGCATCATGACAGTCTGCATATAGCATAAACACTAATTATATACTCTTGTTAATTGTATATTTCTTTGACATGGTAGCAAAATGCAGCCTAGTATATGGTGGAAAGAGCTGGCAATAGTGGTGGGAAACTTCTTTGAACAGGTTCCTGCACGCAGGAAGGTAAACTTTTTGGTGATCTCTAGTGTCTTTACCTGAGAAGCTGACACTGATTTTTAGTTTTTTCTGAAGAAATCATTTGTCTGACGAATATAATTAGTGATGGTATAATGACCAGTTAGTATATAGAACACAGATCTAAACCACGATATGTATTTAGAGTCAGGTCATATGGATTGAGGTCAAGGCCTGTCACACCCTTTGCAGGGGGCCAATTAAATGGATATATAAATCCCTGCTTGTTCTGTATGATAATAAACTTGTAAGTATAGTTCCTTAGAAGAGGTAACACTTTGGAAAAACACCTTTACTTTTACACTCCCTATGAGACAATTAACTGGCAGAGATTTTAATTGCTATGTTGTGGATGTGGAAATTGACGCTCAGAGATTTTAAGTAGTTACCTAGGTCATACGTACGCACTACGACAGTGCAAATTCAGTTAAAATTTGGAAAGTAGAAGGCAACTGGATAGAACAAGGGGCAAATTTAGTTTCTCAAAACTATTGAATCTGAAATTAATGGTTTTAACTCTTAAAGTGTCCCAAAATTTGCTGATTAAATTACCATTATAGGATTATTTAAACATGAGCTTTTCAGTATTTTCAAAATAATGGAAGGAGTGTGATATTAAGAAAGTGAAAAATGAGCACCTCATTTTTGTTTTATATAGTGGTCAGGATAGCAAGGGTGTCTCAGAGATTCCTCTCACAACCTGACATTGTCACGATAACTTTCCAGGGTTGCGCTGTTTGCTTAAGTCATAGTGAATAAGAGCATTATTAAAAGGCAAATATTTATTTCTCAATTTGCTGTTTCCTCTTTTTTCTGTCAATTCTGAATATAACTTTGTATTCCTTCTGCACATTCGTCCTCACTTTCTACTACTATGGTGCTTGTTTTTTTCTTTTTTTTAAACTCCTGTTCATACACTTACTTCTGGTTGACTATGATGGCATTACACTTGAACCACCACCCAAAGTCACTGCTTCTATGACTACCTTTAACATCACTTTCCAAAGTGGCATATTTCCTTTGGCTGGGATGCTGCAGTTTTAGGATTTGTGTATCAGATACTGACTCTTAACTTAGTCCTCCAGCCCTTAATGTACTCTTTTCCTCTATACGTCTTTGACACCACACAGACATCCCATGTTGAAATCTTTTTCAGTCTTGACCTGTCTGCTAGACTAAACAGAGACAAGGAAACAGGTAATGACAGGATTGAAACATGGTTTGGGGATCTTGGGAGAAAAAAAGAAAGTAACAAAGAAAATTTTGATGAACAACATAGACACCCAAGCTGGTGTTGTCTCATCGGGACCTCTCTATGTTTGGAAGTTTTCCCAAGACTTGCCCTAGTGAAACAGAAAAGACTTATTAGATCATTGTGTCTGCTTCCCCACCTGGGCAGGGAAGAGTCTCCCTTTTGGAGAACATATGGCTTGCTCTTAGATTAGCAACAAAGAATGTCAGTTGGCAGACAGATGGAAGAGAAGCAGAGGGTTGTGTGAGTTTCCCTAGCCTGGACTTCACAATGAATTTAACAATCATATCCAGTTGGTTCAGTTATGAAAATAAACACTGACCAACCTGTGCGGAGGAGAAGGAACTAACACTTATTGAACACGTACAGCAATCTAGGTGTAGTATTTTACAAATCTTTCTTTTTCTAGTCCTCACCTCAGTTTTATTGTTTGCATTTCACAGATAAAGAAAGTGAGGCCAGAAGGGTGGGGTCACTTTGCCCAAGTCATGTAGTTAGTCAACTGGCAAAGTCCAGATCTCACCCAGGAATTTGATTTGAAAGTCAATGCTTTTTGGAGGTAATAGGTCAGACAACATAAAAACAAATTTATATGTCCTTACTTTTCTACTTTTTTAAAAAATATGGATAAAGGGAATCTCCCCTCCTCCTTTTTTTTTTTTTTTTTTTTTAATTGTGAAATTCAAAGAACTTGCTACAGACTGCCACTTATATTACTTAATGTGGGAATATAGAAGTAGGCTTTGGGGAAAGGGAATGAGAAAGAGGATATGGAAATATGGCAGATATAAAATTATATTACATTATAAATGTTTGCAGTCTCCCCCTCTCTCCCCCGCTTCTTAAGGAGGGAAGATTCTTACTTCTTGGGTTAGATTTAGAGCTCTCCTTTGTGGAGCAGAATCTGAGGGAAGGCAGAGGACCAGGTATCCTCTCCCAAAGTAAAGGGAGCAAGAATGTAGTATTTATCTATTTCATGGAGGGAAGGGAACTAATAGGGGGAGGGTGGATCTGGGACGAAAACTTTGTGTTTCTTTTTTCTTCTGCACTTCCACTACTACAATATTTTTGTTTTTTTCTGTTCATATATTATTCAATTTCTGTTCATAATTTACAACTTCAGAGGTGAAGTTATTAGAGAGATGGTTTGGGAGTTGAGGGAGAGTCTTAGCACAGCTGTGTGCTGCGCAGGAGATGCAGAGACCTACGGGAGAGGACGGCAGCGAGTCTACTGGGGCTTATGAACTGGAAATCACTTGATATTTTTCAAGATACTTCAGTAAAAGCTTGGGGTAAAATCTACCAACTAAATATTTAACACGTGTTTTTTTTTTACTTTTTCCTCTCCTTTCTTGCCTTCTCTTGGTTTAATCACGTTTTTTTCCCCCTTATTCCACTTCCCCCTTCTATTAGGATTCCTTTATTGTTATTTTAGGGGCTTCCATCAAGTTTACTGCAGGCATCATTTAATATTAGAATCTGCCTTAGAATATTTTTTATCCCTTTCTGGACAATGCAGAGGACCTGGAACACTTTAAGTCCATTTATCATTCTTCCCTCTGCCTTTGTGATATTTTTGTCAAGGGTTTTTAGTATCTCTGTCTCATAAACTCCACACAATAGTGTTATTGTTGTTTTTAAACAATCAGGATTTCATTTAGGTTTACTAACACATACATCCTTTCTGAAGATCTTTTCTTCCTGTATTATCTGTGTTTCAATCTGGTGTTGTTTGCTTTTGTCCTGAAGAACTCCCTTTTGCATCTCTTTTAGTCAGGTCTTTTACAGTGAATTTTCTCAGCTTTGCTTTGTCTGAAAATGATTTAAATTCACCTTTATTTCTGAAAGTCATGTTCTCTGGGTATAGAATTCTAAGTTGGTAATTTTTTTTCCATCACTTTAAATAGTTTTTCATTGTCTTCTGTGTTCCATACTTGGTTGAGACAATGTTAAATTTAAAATGCCTATTAGACAAGCAAAAGGAAGAGTAGAATTCAGGTGTATCTGCACGTACAGAGTTCAGAAGAGAGTTTCAGGGTAGAAATATATTTTGGGGAGTTGTCTGGCTGTAGATGTCATTTGAAACTATGGGACTGCTTGAGATCCCCTGTGAAGTGATTGTGGGGTGAGAGGAAATAGAAGGTGG
>NW_007729748.1:26737-83466 GCF_000696425.1 Galeopterus variegatus | reverse complement strand
ACCTTGATGAATGCAGCTTGAGAAGAGTTTTGAAGATGAGAGCCTTTTAGGAGTGAAGAAAGAAAGGGAAGTGAGAAAGTTGAGAGAGACACTATAGACAACTCTATTAAGGAATTTTTTAAAAAGTTTTGCAAATAAAAGGGATTGCTAAATGATACGTAGGCTATGTAGTTAAGCTTTTTTTTCTGTTTTTTTTTTTTTTTAAAGATGGAGTTATGTCAGCTTGTTTTTGTGCTAATCAGAATGATCCAGGAGAGAGAAAGGAAACTGATGATGCTTCAGGAGAGAAAGGGGATAATTATAGGGGCAAAATTCTTAAATAGAAGAGAGGGAGTGGGGTCCAATAGACAAGTACAGGAACTGTGCTTTGGTAGGAGTATGAACAACTCATCGAAAGGAGGTAATCTTATTATTTAGAAACAAATATTTATGTATTAATAAATTTGGTAGTGCAAATAAATATATGACATATATTCTGTGGTTGTTTTAATCTTTTTTTTTTTTAAAGTAAAGTAAGAAGCAAAGAGAGTGAGAAAGCAGAGGATTTGGAGAAGTCTGAGGAGAGAGAAGAACGTGTAAAATCAACATCTTGTAGGGTAAGAGAGTGAATTGATCAGGACAAGACAATGTTTGACAGTCTATTTGAAATTTGTAGTCGTAAATTTAAAGTGCCATCAGCCAACATGAGCATGGTTTTTTCCAGTCATGTTCAGTTGCTTGGGCAAGCAAAGTATAAACGGTGAAATTAGTTCTGGCCTGTCAGAATTGGCACCGATCTGTCATAAAGGCCAAGTAATACAAAACTGTTATTTTGTTAGCAGTGCTACCAAACTGAATTGTAGCTGAATGCGATGGGGCTGATTCTGGTGATAGTGTCTTCCTTGGGGATGTTCTTTCAGGCAGTTTGCTATGGTAAGGCTGAGAATGTGTGATGGGAGAGTATGGGGAGGTCTGGTCTCACCTTTACTTCCCCCAGGGCACTCCCAATTATAAGTATCCATAATTTCTAAAAGGAATGGACTTGGAGTTCAAAGACATAAAAGCAATCCCTGCTCTGTATTTACTAATTGCTTGAGCTTGAGAAAGTTATCTAACTGTTTTGGGCCTCAGTTCCCTCACCTATAATACAAATTAGATTGGATTAGAACATTTCTAAGGTCCCTCTTGGTCATAAGGACTTGAAATACGACTTATGGCTTACTTATAAACATTTGCTTCACCTGCATGTTTCAGCCGAGGTGCTATTTTTACTATGTCATTTGCACTCAGTTTTTTGATAGATGTTTCCCACATCAAAATGTCCCTAACTTCAAACAAGTTATTTTCAGTCTATTATGTAGCGATTTTCTGATTCTGTAAGAAAAAAACACATACACCTGAATTTCCATTTTCTATCTCTGAAACTTGTTTGGTCTTTACTGACTCTTTCAATACTCTTAAGGGAAAAATAATTTTTTTTTTTTTAACTCTTCTGGGAGAATTTCTCATCTTTGCTAGTTCCTACATTTCCTGAAAGTTTTTAAAGTGCTTAACTTTTAAGTGAATTTAAGCTACGCCTAGACTTTTAAAGACTTTTTTGGTTTAAAGATTATCTCCTTTGTGGTTAAAATGGAGAAGAAGAAAAAAAGTACCATGGAAAAAAATTCATTCTGTGTTACTTGTTTATACAGTTTCGAGGCCATGGGCGTGTTACTAAAAGTTCTTCTTTTCTTAATGCTTCTTATCTTGCTGCTGCTTTCTTATTTCCTGGTAAGGTAAATTCTAGGCTAATTGTCAGGAATCTTTTGAAAGCTAGACACAGAAGCCCAATTCCAAACGACTTAAATGGATTCTATTAGTTGGCTTTTTTTTTTTTTTTTTAAATCTCAGAGTTTCTATGGGTCGGGAATCTGAGCATAACTTACTTGGGTCCTTCATGGTCTCTCACAAGGCTGCAGTCAGGGTGTCTGCCATGTGTCGGCAGTCTCATCTGAAGGCTAGAATGGTAAAGGATCCACTTCTAAGATTACTCAGTAGTTGTTGGCAGCACTCAGTTCCTTGGGGGCACTGTCGGACTGAGTGCTTTAGTTCCTCCTTTGCTGTTGTCCTTCATTATGTGACCTCACCCACATGACACTTGCTTTTTCAAAGCAGGCAAGCCTAGAAGACAATCGAGAGTATGCCGGTAAGACAGAAGTCAGCCTCATGTAACTTAATCATGGAATTGACATCCCTTCCCCTTTTGCCGTACTCTATTCATTAGAAGCAAGTCATTAGCCACACTCAAAGGGAAGAGATTACACAAAGGCATGAATACCAGAGACTTGGACTATGGATGGTCATTTTGAATGTTGTCTGCCACATAGATTCACCCACGTAATTGAAAAGGTGAGGACTAATTGGTCTTCAGGAAAAAATGGACCCAGAAACTTAAAAGATGCCATCAAATATCAGTTTCTCTTCATCACCTTTACTTCCATTAGTTTGATTCTTAGATAAATTGTTCTTTTGAGGTAGCCCATAATAATGGCTCCAGATTTTTCCTGAGGCTAGAAGTAGTGAACATCCCCATCTGAACGCCATGGATTGAGAGTGGTGGGGGAGTACTGCCTCAAACAATGTTAGGATACCGATCCCCAAAGTAGGGACAAAGGATTTGGGGCACCAAAAAACAACAATGAATGAGGCAGACTCTTCTACTGTATTTTATTTTTATTTTTTTGGTGGCTGGCTGGTACAGGAATCTGAACCCTTGATGTTATCAACACCACACTCTAACCAGGCAGTCCTACTTTAACAGAGAGTGGATCTAAATGAAAACTGAAAGGTACAATGGTGTTTGGGACTCTGCTGATGAATGACAGTTCGAGGACTCTGCACATGTCATCATTGTCACACAGCAACAAACCAGACACTCTGTTGATTGAGTGCCTACAACGTGTCAGATCCTGAGCTATGTGCTTTACGTAAGTGGTCTCATGGAGTACTTACAGCAACCTTATGAAGTTGGTATTGATTCGTTTTGATAGAGAAGGAAATATGTTTTGACATTTGGTTTAAGATCAAAGCTATACTGACTTCAGAAACAGTGCTCTAATGATACCATACCACCTTCCAGAATATACAAATATTTTTTATCTTGTTCTATTTTGCACTTGTAAGAATGAGAAACTTGTATTTATATTTTTTATTTGTAAGATTTGTAAAAGATATGATTTAATATCTTTCATAGCTTATAGTTTAACAATCAAATAGTTTATTGAAATAAACTTGCCTAAAAGGCTTTGAGGCACCAAAGTATATGTATTTACTAACTTTAAAAAAATTAGAATAAAAAATGGAAAATAGAGTCAAGGGAAATCAGGAAGCAAAACTTTTAAACAAGCTCTAAATGAATTTGATCTTACCAAAGAGCTGTCATTCATTTTCTCTCTTTCTGGTAGTCTTTATAGTTTTTGGTGTACCCTCTTGATATGGAAAATATGGGAAATATTTAGTGAAGAAGGAGAAATATGCTTGCATTTGATAAGACATAATAAGTACCAGATAAATGGCCAATTGCAGAACAAAAATACAATTCCTTGTGACAATTATGTTTATCACTTTTATTTATTTATTTATTTATTTTTATTATTTTTTTAAAGATGACTGGTAAGGGGATCTTAACCCTTGACTTGGTGTTGTCAGCACCATGCTCAGCCAGTGAGCAACCGGCCATCCCTATATGGGATCTGAACGCGTGGCCTTGGTGTTATCAGCACCACACTCTCCTGAGTGAGCCACGGGCCAGCCCATATTTATCTCTTTTAATCTCAGTTTCCCCATCTACAAAGTAGAGATAATAATCAGCAGGGTTGTGTAAAGAATAGAAATAATGTATAAAAAGCAATGTGTTTAACAGGTCATGTGTGCCCAATAAGTTTGTCTTGACCTTATATGAACAAATTAAATATTGCCTGACATAGACTCACAAAGTAATCAATTTACTCAAAGGAAGAACTGAAATGGGTCTGGTTTACATATATATAAATGGCACAAACTATTATGTGTAGGGAAGGAATGAAAGAGTAAAGACTGAGTCGTGTCAAAGCAATTTGTCCCCTGAATGCCAAGAATCTTCTCTTGAAACTCATATCTTTCTGGCTGCCATAAACTCTTCTTCAATGACTCACTACAATACCACCCTGGGAAGACAGTAATTTTCATGACCTTTTGTCTAATCCTTCTATTCCTTAAGTTTTTACTATTATTTGGGTGTCCCTTAATGGACTGTTTCTCATTTCTTGGAAATTTTTGAATTTAGCTATCATGTTTGGTGGGAATTGTTTAAAGATTTTGCAGAGAATCTTGATACCTGTAGTGGAAGTTTGTTAAATATTTTTTCTGTTCAAAGGAATTCTACACTTTTTAGGTCTCGAAAGGAAGCAGAGGCAGTCATCCATATGAAAGGCGAAAGCTCCGGCTACCTGCTTTCCCAGCTTCCTATGGAACAAAGGTGCAGGCATGTGATCCAGGTCTCAGTGGGACTATGAGCCAAATGTTAAGGAAGAGAGGCAGCTGTCCATACAGAGGCCTGGGGAAGAGTATTCCACGAAGCAGGAAGAGGCTCTCCCAAATCTCTAGGGAGCAGGTGCTTGGTGTTTTTGAGGAACAGCAAGGAAGCCAGCGCGGCCGGGGCTGAGCAACAGACTTACAGACATAAGTTATGCACATTATCCCTAGAATCATTTAAAAGATGAAGAAATTGAGAAGTTAAGTGATTTGCCCAAGATTGCACAGTAAGTGTCAAAACCAGAAACCGGAGGCTACTCTTCTGATCTTAAGTGCTGTGCTTTCATGAAGATGCCATTGTGTACTTTCCTCTAGATTACCTTAATATTTTCTTTACACTTTTTTGTGTATTTTTTGTTAAGGCTATCAGAAGTCAGGAATTGTGCCTTCTCAGGTTGCATTGTACATAGCACAAAGCTCACATAGATGCTTTCTAAATACCTGTGGTGAATCATTCTAACAATAGCTTTCTCTATAGAATTTGCTGAATCTCCTAATTTGGTAGAAATGTTTTAGTGTAGATTTATCTGATTATCTAGCTGTTTAGCATGTACACTCTATACCTACATTAGATTATTTATTTTAAAACCATTTAAATTTTTATGTGTATTCTAACATTACTTGTAATGCAGAATGGTCAAGTAAGGAGACAAAGATAAAACCATACTCAATAGTTGAAATCATTCATAGCATATTGGCATACAGACACACATGCACACACCCCCATAACTAGATGAGTGCTGAAACCAAAAATATTTTTTAAATACTTAATGGAGAATTAAATGGGTCTTTATTGATAATGTAACCATGTAACAGACAGGTGATTTAATTTCTGTTATTTTAAAAACGTAATTATTAAATATTCATGATATATTATACTTTATGAGACTTAAATACTCATATCAAAATCATATGGTGAAGATAAAATGCAGACAAAGAGTCTGGATTCCCACAGCCACCGACCCCCAAATGACCTGCTAATAAATGCCAGATCCTCATCTTGTAAAACTCCTATGGGAGAAAAATAAAGGATGAACATTTGGCCCAACATTTATTTTTATAAAACAAGCACCTTTAGTTTTTCTTTCAGAGAATCATTTTCCTGCTCTATAAAAGTCTGTGGCTCTTTATGAAAATGTGTACCTCATGTCATACAGCCAGAGACATAAATTTGGGCAGTTACAACACGGAAGTGCAGACATCCGGCTTAGCCAATCTAGATGATTCAAGTTAAAGTTGATATTTACTTGAACATTGTCCTAATTCCTAGTACATTTACCAGCTAATTATATAAGCATTCATTTTTCTTGAACCATAACTTTGGTTGGGAAATTTTAGGTCATAAATTTATGTAGATTCAAAACAGAAATGTAGTGGTTATAATGAGCTCTGTGACTCGTAATTGCTATAAGGCCAGAAATTTCCAAACTTTTTTATCTAAGGGGGACTACAGAACAGTCATAACTTTGGTTGGGAAATTTTAGGTCATAAATTTATGTAGATTCAAAACAGAAATGTAGTGGTTATAATGAGCTCTGTGATTCGTAATTGCTATAAGGCCAGAAATTTCCAAACTTTTTTATCTAAGGGGGACTACAGAACAGATGGGTACACTCACAACATATTGAAGAGGTTGTGACCAATACAAATACATAGTATAACAAATATATAAAAGATACTGAGAGGTGAATCAAAATTAACAGGTCAGGAATAGGTGTGCCAAGATGTATCTATAAAGCTCTATATCTTCAGAGCTCTTCCTTAAGAAAAGCAGCTCCTGGAATCTCTGTATTTAATATATGCTATGGATCATGCTATGGGAATCTACTCTAATTTTGGTTATTGCTCAGAGCAAGAGTTTGTCCTGGAGCCAAATGCCTAGCCCACATATTGATATTTAATCTAAGGTGGGGTGGTAAGAAAATCTTGTCCTATAGACTAGATGTTCCATATTGTATAAAGCAAATCTACTCAGTCACATCCTGTCTGGGGAAAAAGGAATGCTAATTACATTTTAAAAGCCAAATAATTAGCATTTACAAATTTCCCTAGTTTTCAGATTCTCCACGTGCTGTTGCTGTGAATCTCAGTGTTTGAAGCTCTAGGACACAGATGTCTATGTGAACAATAAGACATTTCCTAAGTACCTCCTACTTCCTTCTTAACATAATCTTACGATCAAGTCACCAAAGGGACTCAGTGAGCATTTCTTCAAAAAAAAGGCTTGGTTCTTGATGGCAAAAAGTGCTAGTGGGAGTTGGGGGTGTAGAGGAGAAGGAGGAGGAGGAGGAGGAGGAGGAGAGAGAAAGAGATGAGAGAGAGAATGAATAGGAAGATACAAAAAACAAAAGTACTTTCCAATATATTCTACCTAAAAAAAAAAAAAAAAAAATTCAAAAACGCATGAAGAAAACTAACCTAAGGTAGAAAGCCCATAAAATAAAAATCAGCTATTGGAACATTAATTCAAATAAGAGAAAATAAAAAATTATGGAACTCTGAAATAAGTATATTTTGGACCCTCAAAGAAGGAAAGATATCAAATAGGCAGAAATCATGAAAGAAAAAGTGAGTAAGAAATAAAATGAAAAAGAAATCTTAAACAAAAATAATCATAATAGGATAAACTCTAGATGGAGTTGATTATATGTTTCCTGTCATGAAATTCTTAGTGGCAGAGTGAAGTGCGTGGGCCCAGCTGATGGTGAGCCCAGGTTTGAACGTAAGCTCCACATTTTTAGCTGGATGACTTTTTGCAAATGACATAACCTGTTTATGTCCTGTTTTCCTCATCTATAAAATGGAAATGAAAATATCTTCTAACTGAAAAGTTGTTACAAGGATTAAATAAATTAACTATTATAAAGTACTTAGTGCTTGGTACATTGGAATTGCTCAGTAAATATTAGCTGTTATTATTTTCTGTATGTTTAAAATAAAATATTTTGGAAAAAAGGGATGAAGGTGGTATAAAACCCACATAAAAATTAAAGTTAGCTGAGAATATGTTTATAAAACAAATTTTACAAATTGTGTAAAGAAGCCATACAATGTGAAATATTGATTTTAACAGACCTGATCCATAAATATTATATCAATTAAGACTTTGACTGAGGCAGAGAAGTAAAAGCAACTCTTCATTTAGAGAAAGTCAAGAGCTACCATTTTGGGGGGTGATATTTAGAGAAATATAAAATGCAGAAAAATGAAAAAAGCAAAGAAACCTAGAAATGTACAAATCAAAAAACAAGATGCTAGATGTGAGAATAGGTAAATATGTAAACTGGTTAAATGATATTATATAAAGTTAAAGCCACAAATGTTTTGTTAAAAACAAGATACTACTGTGTACTATTTAAAATAGATAATCTATAACCCAAATCACACACCTATGTAAAATTAAAATAATGTTGAAGATTTATTAGAAAAATAAAAAAAATTAAAGAGTAGCTTGGTTGGTAACCAAGAAGTAAATAAGAGAAAGAGGGTAATTTTAAATTGCTAGAATACACATTCTATAATTATGATAGAATTATGGATTTTATGACCCTGTCATACCATTTTATCAAAATACATAAAGAAAAAAGAAGATAAAAAGCATAATTTTATGAAAATACTGTTGATGCAATAGACATTAACAATGTTCTCTTCACCTTTGACAGGTGATAGAAGAATAAAGTCATAGAAAGCTCATTTAACAATAAAAAGATTTGATATTTCATATAAGCATATGTAACTATATTAATATGATATACTTAACATGATATAAATCTGTGAATATGCAAATCATGTAGCTTAATATCCTATAAACATAAATTATTTGGCAAATTTACAGTAGTTGAACAGAGGCTTTAAAAAAAGTTCAATAATTCTAAGAAATAGTTTTCACTTAGTCAATATTACCTGCTTATAATGTGATTGATGTAAATGGCCTTTATTAGCAAAAGCTTAAATAACCAAGCAAATAAATTTTTGTTCACCTGAGCTTTTGTTAATTGATTTCTATTTAAAACCACTATAAAATTTAACATCAGTTTTCTAAATAACTCTTAGATCAAAGAGGAGATCAAAACTGCATTTGTAGAGTATTAAGGAAATATTAGCTGTATCAGAAGACAGAGAAAAGGCGAAAGCTATCCAATTCCTGTAAACTTGATACTAAACCATAAAAAAAGATATAGCAAGAAAAATTTAAAGAACCGTCTTGCATATTAATATAGATACAAAATTCTAAGTGGAGTACTAGGAAAGGAAACACTGGCAGAATTATTCACCCAAATCAAGTAGGATTTCTCCCCCAAATGCAAGGAACTTTAGTTCTCTCATGTATGTAAATCGCATCAACAATGTAAGCAAAACAAACTATATGAGAATTATAATAGAGGTCTTTTTAATAGGGAATTTTAACAGATTAATAGAATCTTATTAGACATATAACCTCTCTGTGCTTCAGTTTCCTCATATGTAAAATCCAGATAATAATGGTATGTGCCTCTGAAGTTTGTTGTGGGGATTAAATAAGTTAATTTAGCTAATATGTTAATAGTGCCTGAAAGTGCCAAACAAATATTAGCTACTATTTTAAGAGCTATATCCTTTAAAATTTAGATAACCAGGGCTATGTTCATCAGTATATTAAAGATGGTCTCTTTTAGTCCCAGAGCCAACATGAGATTTAATTGTCAAACTATGGAGTTATTGCCATTGAAATGAATAAAAATGTGACATGCATATGAGTATTACTTTTTGAAAGTTTTCATAAAAATTCCAGCCAATACAATAGTATTTAAAACAAAAATAAGAAATATGTTTGGCTGAAGAAGGCAAAATTGTAATTTTCATGCAATGTGCTTACATCTTCTGAAAACTTTATAACTTATAAAACTTTAAAATTCACTGAATTTTGTAAAATTGAAAGTTACAAAAATCCACAGCCTTCCTATAACCAAAAATAGAAGGTAGTGTTTGATAAAAAGACTCCTTTCTCATTATTGTAAGCAACATAAAATAGTGAAGAAAAATCCTAATATATATGGTAGGAATATATGAAGCAAACCGCTTATTTGTATGGGTAGCTGTTAAAGAAGAGTAGAGTAAATGGAGAATCGTGCGGTGTTCCTGGATAGAAAAAGTTGAATATTATAAAGATAAAAAATTCCCCTAAGCGAAAGCATATGTCAGAAAAAAATAAGGAAAAATGAACAGGTAAAAATAAAAATAACGACAATAAATCAGTCATAATGGAACCACCCTCCTCTCAACATCTTGATGGAAATTTCTTTCTTTGTCTCTTTCATCTTGACAAAAAATAAAATCATACTATAAATGATAATCGTGCTATAAAAATGTATGGTGCCATTACACAATGGAATATTCTGTAGATATTAAAAATGAGGTTTTAAAGAATTTTCAGTTAGCTGGAGATATCTTTTCCATCAGTTGTATAATAAAAGCAGGGTATAGGCAGAAAACATGTAGTCTTCTATAATATGCAGATGTAAAAAACTTCAGTGAATAATTATAAAATATTATGAATGCTCATCGCCATTTGTTGGAATTCACTTTGATTCCTATTTTCTTATTTCTCTTACACTTTCTAAATTTTCTGCATGATTATTGCACATCTTCTATAATTTAAAAAATATATTAAAATTATAATAATAACATCTAGGTGCAATTTTTAAAAAAGCTTCATCTGATTTACTATAAACAGAAAATATTTTATATTTAAGTAATAATTTACATATAATCTATATTTGTATGTTCTGAGACTATTTTAGGCTTGGGAATAAGTGGTGAGATAAGTGAATATGTGATGGATTTGAATTTACATTATTTTACATTTACATTATTTACATTGGGGGTGTCATTCAGATCTATATCAGAAATTTCTGGTTCTAACGGTTTAATTTCTGGAGTTAATATCTAGAAAACTTGAGTAAACAAATCTGAGAAAATGGCACCTTCACTCTTAGTCCCCTGGCAAGGATGAACAAGTAGAAGTAGTAGGATATCAGTCTATACTCCAGTCCATGGCAGCACATGAGAAGTTTACAGCACTCAGAGGGGAACATCCAGGAGGCTGGATCCTAGGCGAGGGTTTCCAGCCTGTGAAAGATTCCTCCTCTCAAAGTGCAGCACAGAAACTCTTGAGCCATCAATTGCAAAAATACACTGGGATGATAGGTTTACCAGTGGTAAAAAGTATGAATAGATCCCCACGAAGCTCTTTGGTCTCTCTGATGCTCTGGTCTGGTATTAGACCTAAAGAAGTCTGCATGCTTGGGATATTGGAGATCAGCTCTAATACAGCAATAGCCTAACCTGAATTTCCTGCTTTTCCTTTAAAATGGGACTCCCAATGAATCCACTCTACCACGTATTACTCAGTAGTGCTCTTTAAATCTTTAGGGAGAGCCAGTCACACAGAATGCTCAACCATAAGCAGCAGCCCCATGTGCCTGTTTCTCTGACTTGATACTGGAACCTCATTCACTTTGCTTTGCATACCATGCTTCAACAACCATGACCCTCTTTGCTTTTCTTAAACAGATGATCACCTTGCATTAAGGCCTTTATGTTTGCTGTCCCTGCTGCATTGAATACTTTACTAAAATATTTACATGATTCTACCATCTTAATATCCATATTTCAGCTCAACTATAACCTTTACAGGGACATCTTTCCTGTCCACCTAAATGGCATCCCTGCAATCATTCTCCATCACATTTCCCAATTTTAATACCTTCAGAGCTCTTACAACGACTAAAATATTTACATGATTCTACCATCTTAATATCCATATTTCAGCTCAACTATAACCTTTCCAGGGACATCTTTCCTGTCCACCTAAATGGCATCCCTGCAATCATTCTCCATCACATTTCCCAATTTTAATACCTTCAGAGCTCTTACAACGACCTGAAATTATCTAATTTGTTTGCTAATTGGTATTTTTTATATCTCCCACAACATAATAGTGCCATTATCTGAAGAACCCACTGTTCCATCTGTAGTGCCTAGGACAGTATGTGGCACAGAAGAGGTGCTAAATAATACATAAATTGGAGTAGATTTGAAACTTGAGATTGTGGCAGAGGTTTTGGATACTGTGAAAGGAATCTCTCTCTCCTCTCCCATTATCTCTGTAACCACTTTTTAAAAATATATGTACACATTATAGAAAATGTTTTTGTTTTGATTACTCTATTACAGGGTGATGATAGAGAAGATGAAAGCTGGTGCCAGAGCATGGTCACGTTCACCCATTGGCATACTGTTGAAGAAGACAGTATAGGCAAGAGGAATGAAAAAGTTTGGGTTTGCAATTTTTTTAGATGTGGCATATTATCTGTTTGTTTTATGTTTTTATCTAAAATATATTTCTCTCAAACATACTATCATGTATGTTTTAACATGTGAAAATTCCAGGTACAGATTATAAATTGGATGTTTGAGTAAGTGATTATTTGTTCCAGTTTTTTTAATACATTATCTTGTATTACGGTTTAATAATTAAATTTAAAAGCAGTTGAAGATCGTATGGTATGTGTTCTCAGATCAAATCAGCCATGTGTTTATCTTTTTTTAAAAACTCATAGTTTGAGATATATTCTTTGGCCATGTTAAGCCTTCTATATGTGCTATTGAATCTTTAAGGGGATATAGATAAATTTTGAGAAATTCTGAATGGGTTATTTATGTCACATTTTAATTATTTCATATGATGCATAAAATATTTGGATTCCTTTGTCTTACATTTTATGAGGAAAGTGATTAAGCATGGTTAAAGCAAATAATGAAACTCAAATATTAATACTTATTTTTTTAACCGTTTGGGATTTTTAGGCCCAAAAGTGGAAAGTAGTTCAATTTTTAATTTTGCATTCACATAATCTGTTATGTACACAGTTTTAATATTAAGAACATTATACATATGAGACTAAGACTGTTTTCTACTTTTAATTACAGAAGTTACTTTCTTCAATTGTTAAACAAAGAAGACAAGAAATTATTTTTTAATGTAAGTTATAATCATATTTATTATCATAATTAATCATTTTATTAGTGGTTTATAGTATAAAATATTTTAAATTCCTGTTCTAACAAATAAAGGGATTATTCCTTTTGATCAAAATATGCTTTTGCATTTGTATTAATTTTTTCAACTTATATAACAATTTTTGTACATGTATTAGAAAAATAGATAAATATAAGTGAAGTAGGAATTCTGGATATCTTGAAGAGTATGAGTGCTAATCTAAAATATATTTCTCTCAAAAATATGTATAATCAATTATGCCTGAATAAAAAAATTTAAAAACAGACAAAAAAACAAATAGTCTAGGTTTTTTCCATTATAAATAACTTATTTCCTACCTGGGTGTTTGTAGGATTTATTTTTATCCTTGTAATAAAGAAATTTTACTAGCGCGCGCGCGCACACACACACACACACACACACACACACACACACATCTTTTTTCCAAAAAAAAAGATTTGCTACAAGAGATGAGAGATGCTTAACAACATTATCGATTCTTAAAACCTGTCAAAAAATGAAGGTAAACCAAGGGAGAAAGCCCTGAGGGGGTTATGAAGCCAGTTAAGCTGCATACATATGTTTGCTGACAGCTGGAAGAATGAACATTTCTCATCCCCCTTTGACTGCATTAAAAAGCATTGGAAAAGCTTGTGGATTCAGGTTTCATGCTCTTTGCAATTGAATTCCATTCCTTTTCATATTTTAAATGTGTAACTTGTTCTATATAGTCCTTAAGTGAACATCCTGTTTTCAAGACTTCTAAAACTCCATTCCTTTGAACAGTGTGCCACATGGCAATCCTACAAACATAAAGAGTCCAGCTGTTAAGATTGAAAATACCATATAAATCACTGTAAAAGCATCTTGTCTTACCAATTTGGAGAGTCCACTGAAGTATTTTTAAAAAGAAAGGAATACTAACTTTAAAAGCCTCCAAAAAGCATTGTCATGATTCTTTGGATTTTAGATTATAATCTCAGAAGAGAAGGTTTGTTTACATAGCTTGTTTGTTCCCTGAGTAAGGAAATATTTTTTTCCAATAATTTCTCAAGTGTGTTCATGTTCCTGACCTCCTTTATGTGGTTTGTGAGATCTGAAAATGTATCATAATTAATTCTACTTAAATGACCATATTTTAAATAGAAATTTCTTTGAAATAAAATTCTAGTTATTTCCATTTTATCCTCAAAAATAAAAATAAATTCCTGGGCGAGTCTTCTGGATTGAAAATGTTTTTGGGAAAAGAAACATGCTCAACTAAGACAGTCCTAGAATTTGGGAGCATCCTGGAAAAGCACCGAGGCAGAGTAACACTCAATGTGCACGCTATGAATAGTTTGTATTCCTGATATTATAAAATCTTTAGTTGAGATGTTTTATGTGCTGACAGAGTGAATTATATGGAGAGAAGGGGAAATAGTCTAATTGCTGTAAGAGAAAGGGCATGGATTTACAGACACAGATCTGGCTGCAGAACAATACTAAATGCTGAATAAATGTTAGTTTCCTCTCCCATTTTAGTCCGAAATTCTAATCTGTGGAGCCCACTAAGTTGGTTTCATTGTCTCACTTCCATTGTCTCTTCATGGGGTTATTTGGCCACCATTCTAGGCAATCTCCAGGGTTTCAACAAAAATCTCTGCAGCTAAGGAAAGCAATTGGCATTGGGAATGTAAATCCATGTCACTTTTTCCTTATTTTGTGAAATCAATTTTGCTTTCTTGTCTTCCAAAATAAGACTCTTAATCACTTTATTTGCTAATCCAGCTATTTCAAAGGACTTGGTGGAGCTTCTCTTCCTTGACAGAAATTTTTATTCTTCTGCCTGATTAGGAGGCAGCAGAGAATGGAGTTATTACAGATTATTATGCCAGATTCATTATACAGTTTGTGGTAAACTTTAAGCTCTCTGTTTCCTCATCTGTAAAAGAGCAGGAGAATGATAATACCTTTCTCATGCAACTGTTATGAGGATTAAATGAGCAAATATTTTGCTAAGAATTTACTACAGTGCCTCCTGGCACATGGTAAGTTCTTGAGCAGGGATGGGTGATGAATAGAAAACCCACTGGAATTTACAGTCTTGGTTGATTATCTTCGTGTTTATTAGCAGCTTTGAATAATTTAGAAATATAGACTCTTAGAGATAGGGAGGGCCTTAGAGAATGCTTAGTCAACAAATTTCATTTTATAGATGAAGAATGGAAATCTAAAGAATATGACTTGCCCAAGGTGGCTTAATGAAAGATCTGGAACAAGACCTTCTGCCTCCATTTTCTACGTTCGCATCTCCCTGTCATACCACATTCCTCTTACATGTCTCTCTATTTTTGTTTCTGGCAGCTTCTCACTAGGGATGGAACATATGCCTGGTAACATGTCTGCTGTGAAGATACCGGAGAAGTTTGTTTTCCCATTGAACCTTTTTAGACATGCCACGTTGATTGAGTAAAAAAAGATGTGTGGAGCAAAGCATGGAGGAGATGGTTTCTGATGTTTCCATTATGTAGACAAGGCCATGATATATTTCAATAGCCATCTTTCTAAAGCATAAACTCATTAAACATAATGTTCAAACCAGAAGGTCATCTATTTATTAAACTCATAAGGATGAAACATAGAAGCAAGATTTGGACATAGATGTTTTTAAAGTCATTTTGCAATGAAATGTAAAGACAGATGATATAATGCTTTTTATGGGATCAGGTTAATGCTTACTGTGCCTGGAGCTTCCCCTTTTGACAAAGAAGAACTTAGATTTATCAAATGTTAAACACATGGTTTTAATGGTTCATATTAGGAGAATTCCTGAGGGATTTGCACTAGTTGTGAGGTTGTATTCACTTCACTTTATTTCTTTCCTGTGGCTCTCCTATTTCCCTTTGGGATGTGCTTCATGTGTGTGTTATTGCTTTGAAGATTTCTCATTTCTGTCTCATGCTTAACACCTGCCATTGACTTCTTGTATAACTTATGAGAAATGAATGGCATTCTTCCCCTGGGTACCAGTCTTTATAAGTAAATGTGCATGTGCTGACTTCGAAAAAATGTATATTTGCCCCTCTTTTGTAAAAAATAAGATTTTACTTTTTGGTGTTGATAGATATTTGGAAACTTTATATATACACATAAACTTTATATATATTATCTCCTTGATTATTCCTTACCTTGGAACAAAGCAAAATAGTAGATATCCTGTGACTTTGCTTTTAGACAGTAAGATATTGGTAAGAACATTGAATAAAGGGAGATAATTTGAAACCCCAGAAATTCACTCTTTTAAAGGACCATTTGATTTTCATTTATATTTAGATTTTTCAACTTTATTATTATGGTAATAAATATTTTGTAGAAATTTGAACTTGAAGAGGAACATACACATTGCTATATTATAAAAAGTTCTATCCAGGGCAACATTCAGGACCCATTCATAAATGCTTGACTGGCAATAATATGCGGAGATTATCTGTGTCTTTTGGTTTGTTTCTGACAGTTTGTAGGTGGCAAGAGAAGTGTGTTTTGAGTATCAATTAATCAGCATTGATATAAATAACATATATATATATATATATATATATGTGAATGTGCTTACAGAATGAATCACTGGAAAACATTCAGCCTGTATTTCTGTGGTTGTATCTGTTCTTTTTCAGTTTTTATTAAACATGAATGATTAAATAGAAAGCAGGTTAAAAGAAAAAACATATTGTGGTTTGAATAAATCTTACATTCAAAGGAATATATCTTATTTTCTTAAATGAAATCTTTACATTTGCCTTTCTGGCAGAACTGTTCTTTCTCATAATTTTCTAATCCTTTTGCAGTTGGTACCACTCTCATATAACTTTTATGGGTATTATGGTTATGGCTATAATTTAAGCCTTCATCCTTTTCAAGTTAAAAGAAGGAAAAACACAAGCCTCTTAATCTCATCAGAATTATGTTTTAATTATAAACAGATTATTTGATAAATAAAAGTAATGTTCTAAGGAAGCTTGATTGGAGATTTTGGCAAGTAGCTGGTATACGGGTTATAGTAATAACGTTTATTTTCAAAAAATCATCTGAGGCCAGTTTCTTGATGTTCTACTTCTGATTCCCTTCCAAAATGAGTAAAATGAGTTTATAGCAACATAAAATCACATTTGGAAAAAAAAAAAAAACTAGGCTTCATTTTTTAGGTGAAGAAAATCTATAAGACTGGTTCTTTCTAAGAGAGAATGACCATAGAGGAAAAAGTCCTGCCCTTTACTATTTTAATCTCCTGGCTCCACAATTGACTGAAATTGGTCACAGCTTCCAATTAGCCTGCATTTGGTGTGATATGAAGAAAAATTTTAAATTATGTAATCATTAGGTGTGTATTATTATAATTGCATTTTCATTCTTTTCATAATTTTTTTGCCCATTATGAAATGTATTATTTGGCCATTTTACTTATGAACCCTAGATACATTGTGAGAATATGGAATTTAGGAGTGACAATTTCTCTAGTATTCTTCAACAAACCATTATGTAAATATCTTATTGCATAATTGTCCTTAATGATTGCTCATTTTCCTCCTAAGTAAGTTTTGCTTACATCAATGGCAATGTGAACCAATTTACTGATTCCTTCTTCTCTCTCCCACCTTTCAACATGGAGCGTCCCAGGGCTTGGTCTTTGGCCCTGGTTCTCTTTTCTATGCTCACCTTTTTGTTGCTTTCTTTGTCTTAGTCTTAAATATATGTGTGTGTATGTACATATTTTCTGTATGTGTATAGACATCTTAAATCTACAATTTTAGCCTGAACTTCTTTCCTGAACTGTAGACTTCGATATCTAATTGCCTACTCAACACCTCCACTTGACAGTCTTATATGAACTTCACATTTTATGTGTCTGAAATAAAACACACCCTCACCCAAACCTGAATCCTCCAGTAGGCTGCCCCATCTTAGTTAATGAGAGCTTCACTCTTCTAGGGGATCAGACCTAAATCATCTTTGACCCTTCTCTTTCTCTTATACCCCATATTTCATTTTTCATCACATTCTAATGACTTTACCTTTTAAATATGTTCAGAATGTAAATATCCTCACCACCTCCTCTGCTAATCCCTGAGTGACTGTAGTAGCCTTCACACGTTAATCCCTGTGCTTTGCATGTTGATCTCTGGGCTCCCTCTCCACTTTCCTCTACCGCAATCCACTCAGCAGCAAGAGTCATCATATCACCATGCTTTTGAAACATAGTCAAATCATGAAACTCTTCTGCACGGAATTCTCCATTTGATTCCCAGCTCGCTTGGACAGTAACCAAAGGTTTTTTACTGTGACCTACCAGGTCATGAAAGATCTGGATTCCCATTACCTTTTTGACTTTATCTCTTACCTCACTCTCTCTTTTGGCTTCAGTCCATTGATGTTATTAAAAGTGCCACTCTTTTACATGAATTTTCTTTTTGCCTGAAATGAGCTTCCTTAAGATATCCATAATGGCTCACAAAGCAATTACCAAGTCTTTGACCAAATATTGCCTTCTCAGTGAGGCTGTCTCTAAACACCATAATGAACAATTTATTAAAATTGCAAGACCCTCTTTTCCCTGGCACACCTTAGCTCCTTTTTCTGCTTTGACTCTATGTAGCATTTACTACCATCCAAAGACTTCATGTTTTACTCATCTTCCTAGTATCTGTTTCCTGCATTAGACTGTAGGGATGTAAGCTCTATTAATGGCAGGAAATTTTGACTTTTTTTTTTAAACCACTGAATCTACTCTACCCAGAATAATGCTTGACACATAGTAGGTGCTCAATAAACATTTATTGAAACAATAAACCATATGCAACTAAAATATCATAGTGCTTGTACTTTTTCGTCAGTGAATTGAAAAGAAAGATAAAATGTTATGAAAGCATCACTTATCTAGAAATGGGAGAAGCATCAGGATTTATTAGAAACATGTTCATAAATAAAGCCCATAAACATTTTAAATTTCAGTCATTGTAAGTATAACTGTGGAGCTTAAATAAGATACCGTGATAGTGCTTGTCACCTGTTAAGCATTTTATTAGTGTTTTTTTCCCCTTGGGAATGAATTAACTTAACCTTATAAATGGCTTAATTTTATCAGTCAGTACTAGATTAACCTCTCTATATTTGTTTTTTTAAGTCATTTTCCTTTTAAGTTTTTGTGATCCCTTTTCCAGATTAATATAAATACACATGATTGGTTAGGCACTAAGCATTTACTGAATGTTCACTACTATTATACATTATGTAACTATAACTGTTACATATATATGTATATGTATATTAAACATGAGTCTAATGGGGGTAGGCATATTTATTGCAATTTTCAAAATTTATTTATACATACTTCTATAATTTCTATTATTTACTCTGTACTATGATCTTTTCTCTGTATTCTACAAGTATAAACTCATTTAATACTTTTAACAACTTTATAAAATCAGTATTATTTACTATATTTTGCTGATATACAGACAAGTTAAATTGTTCAAGGTCATAATTTATATTACCTGTGTGTACATGCATGTGTTTGTATGTTTAAAAATAAAATATTTTTGAGATTAGTAATATAGTTTTAAATACATAAAAATTATAGTTGCATACTAAATGTAAGCGTGACTAAACTAGATTTTAAGACCTCAAGTGTTGGCTGACCTTTACTTATTCATATTATATGGCCTATGAACATTTTGAGATGCTAAGATCTTGATATTCTTTCTGAAGTGTCATTGTGTTAGACCTTGGTGCCAATTTTTAAGAATAGAATATTGTGTAATTTTCATGCCCAGGAAAATACTGGCTTATTGAAACATTTCCATTTCTTACCTACATGTCCATAAGATCCTAAAGTATGATTTACAGTAGGAGGTTTTTTGTTTTCTATTCCATATTTCTACTGTGGTCTTGGCCTTGCTTCCTTCTCGGCTTCACCTACAATAATTATATCCTAGTAAGAGCAGTGACTTTCACTGACAATATGGCTCTTAACACGAATCAGAATAGATCCTTATTCAGTTCTCTCCTTTTTGCCATGGTTGTTCAATTCCATACTTGAATAAATCTTTATTGGAGGAATTCTCTGAAAAATTTGCTACAAGTTCTTTGATCATTTTATATAGTTATTCATAGCACAAATATTATTTGAGAGTCTACTATGTAATCTCTATTCTTAGCATCTAGTTGTGGAGAGCAATATTGGACAGATAATAAAGTTTTGGTTGATAATAAATTCTAAGAAGAAAACAGAAGTGGATAGTAGGGAGACTGGGTGGCCTTTAGCACTGGCCCTTAGGTGTGCATAAGCTAATCATGTTCAGATCAGAAAGCACAGTGTGGCTAGAGCACAGCGAGTGAAGGAGAAGGTGGTACCAGATGAATTCAGAGTGGTAGGCAGGGGTCAGAAATATTGATCCTTATGGGAAAGAAAAAAGAATTTGAATTACTTTCAGTGTGATGGAAAGCCATCTTTAAGCCAGGGAATAACACCAGTGCAATCATGCTCAGAATGTCTATTCTGGCTTCAGTGTGGAGAATGGTAAGTGGGGCCAAGAGAAAGAACACGTGTGCTCCATGAGCACATTGAGGTGACCCATGAAGTTCCACACTACTGAGCACCTTTATCTCCATCTGTCCATTTCTATGAAAGAATAGAATGTTTTTCACAAATCTTTGACACATATGCTATTTTAGTTACCTTTTACGTATAGTTTAAACAAAATTCAAACTTATGTTTACCCCACATAGAGGTAGGCATATTGGATTTTGACAATTATTTGTTAGATTCATACTGAAATGATGCACTTTTTTCAATATATTTAATATTACATGATACATGATATAACAGCAAGTGATTTTCCAGGGGGCATTTTGATATGGCAAAGTCGTTGCACCTCTTTAATGTCACATGCGTTTGAATTGTTCCATCATTCCTAACAATAGCATACAGTGGTACCAGGGGACAGGGCAATTTCCTGCAGGCTTATGTGGCATTGTACTGGTGGGATATGAGATCATGTCATGAAATCCAGGAGTGTAATTTATAAGACCAATTCATCAATTTTGCCCGATGTCATTTAGTGGGCTTGCCTGAAGGACAGTGTAGAAAGTAAGGTATTATTTCTCTAACCCCAATTTGTTTTCATTCATTTAGTTAAAATAAAAGATAGTAAAAAGATATTTTGCCTAATTTGAAAGTGTCTCTCTAATTTACTTCATCTAGTTTTCAAGAAGTCTGTTATTCTTTTTTTTTTTTTTTTTTTCTTTTTTGTCTTTTTCCGTGTCCGGCAACAGATCGCAACCCTCAGTGTTGCCCCCATATCGGACCGGGAACCGGCAACGGGATTGCAACCCTCGGTGTTGCTCCCGCGCCTCGCTCAGCCAGTGAGCGGGAACCGGTCTGTATGTGGGATCCGAACCCTCGGGCGGGAGCGCCGCTGCGCTTCCCAAGCGGCGCACTGTCCAGTGCGTCACCGGGCCGGCCCAAGAAGTCTGTTTTTCTTTAGGTATATTGTCACTGACATAACTCTTTAGTTTTATGAAAATATTCCAGTAACTTTGTGGTTTCTCCTGTATCTTTATTCATGGTAGTCACAATAAAGAATAAAACAGCCATAGTTTTCAAGGTCCAGTAGGAATATATTTATGGATAAAAAGAATTGTAAAAGACAGCATGCAGAAATTTTTGTATTAGGTAGTCCTAAGTGATGTTGATAGAAATTATTTTTGATACCTTGTGTTTCAAAATATACTGTGGAAAAGAGAAAAAATAATTCAACTGAGTTGTTTTTTTACATGAACCATGGAATTTCACTTTGGCCTGTTCTGTTCATTACAATGGAGAATAGAGTGTTTGAATATGAGCAACAGAGAAAGCCAGACCTCATAAATTAGATGACATTTGTGTATTTTCTAGACCCACAGTCAAAAGGCAGAAAATTTATTCTGTGAACTTTAAGATACAAGTTATTAAAGGATATTATCCAGAAAGCCAGACCTCATAAATTAGATGACATTTGTGTATTTTCTAGACCCACAGTCAAAAGGTAGAAAATTTATTCTGTGAACTTTAAGATACAAGTTATTAAAGGATATTATCCTTTTTTTTCTCAACTTGTACAACTGAGTTCAGTCAAAAAAGGAAAAGTAGAATATCTGTTTTCTAAGCTAAGTTTCCTTCTACAGGAGACTAAACTATGGTCCAATGACTAGGTTACTGTCTAGAGAAGACAACAGCTTTTTACGTTCAATTTCTGAAACCTGAGCTTAGCATATGTAGACTTCTTTTGTCACGGGTTATACAGAGTATGTCTTCTTACTCACTCTCCTACTGGTGGCACCAGGCCTCACCCTCAGTTTTCAATGCTGGTAGAACTGATACTAGCACAAGCCTGTTGAGGGTCAGTGTAATGGTCCCTCATGGAAAGAAATGGCTCATGATAGCCACTGTGGTGTGGCTCTGTGATGGCAGCTTTTAACTTGCTGCCTGTCTATGGAGTACCAGCAATATTCCCTCATGGACTATAAATAAGATAGAGGACTGCTGGGAGGCCTGGAAAAGAGGCCTCCTAAATGACGAGCTTTACCATTATAATAACACAAAGGAGTGAAGAGGGTGCAGAGAATATTTAGAAAAAATTCTACATATGGCGGATGCCACTCTAAAGGCAGAAAAGTATAGTTTACAAAGAACATACTTAAATTCCATGTGCACATGCTACTATTAAACTATTTCTTTGTGTTAGACAAATTCTAAGTGGGTGTAAGTGATGGTGAAATTTCTTGACAGTAATGATTAAGTATATCTGGCAATTTTTTTTTTCCAAAATATTTTAACATTTATTTGTACACATTTGTAGGGTACAATATGTTGTTTCAGTACAAGCATATACTGTACAGTGGACTGCACAATGATTCACTTGAGGTAGATAGCATAGTTTTGTACCTATTAGTCCACCACTTGCCCTCCTCCCGCCACCCCCCCCACCCCAGAGAGGGAGAGAAATTTACCTTCGTACCTACACCTGCATGTCAGAAGAGTCCAATAGGCCCAGAGACTCTTCCATATCAGGTAGAAGAGTTTGGGGCACATTCTAGAGATATGGCTGATTCCACAGAACTGAGTTGTTCAGGTTAACCGTGGATTTTCAGCCTAGAAGAATAAATCAAGAAATTAGAGAATTCCCGTCCCTCTGTCCATTGTCAAACATGATGGTCTCGGCAGTAGGGGTGGGTATGGGAGCAGATTGAGTATAAAAGTCACTAGGATAAAGAATTCATTAATTCCTTCAAATTATTTGGAGCTAAAATTAGTTATCTGGAAATATTAGTTAGTGAAAGTGATTTTTTTTTTTTTTTTTTATAAATGTGTACCATATTGAAAACATGTATGTTAGGCTTTGGGAGAAATGGGAGCACCGCATAATTGCATACAGTCATATAATATGATTAAAAAGTGGGGTGGGGGAGGCAGAAAAAAGATTTTCAACTAGTGCAATTTCCAAAGAATACATACCAAATGTTAACTATGATTATTCTTTGGGAGATGCCAATATTATTTATTTTCACTGCCTTATATTTCTACTTTTCTATCCTTTAAGATTTCTATAAATTACATCACATTGCTTGTTCAATAGACAGAAGTACTAAAAATTAATTACAAGGGAATGAGCTGTACTCTCCATCTCACTAGGTTTTGTGAACTTAGGACAGATTCACTCAGGAATATAAATTTATTGAGTGCCTGTTATGTGTTAGGCACCACGCTAGGATCCAGTATTCAATGGTGGGAAGAGATAGACCTGGTCCTGGTACTCAGCCAACTTACCATTTTGGAAGCAAACAGGATGCACACTTCTCTTCCACACTACCCCCATTCTCTCCTACTTAATTAATCCTCCTCCTCCTCCATTCCTTTCTCCCTCTTTTCCTCATCCTCCCATCCTCTCCCCCTCCCCCTTTTTTCTCCCCCTTTCCCTTCCCCTCCCCTTCTTCTCCTCCTCCTCTTCCTTCTTTTTCTTCTCTTTTTCTCCTCCTCTTCCTCCTTTATCCTCCTCCTTTTTTTTTCTTTTTGTGGATTCCCCTCCCCTCAAAAGGTGGCACACGGAGAGCCAGGGAATGATGAGATGTGCTGAGGCTGAGAGTGAGGCGGGGCCAGCATATGCACACCACGTCCTTCCTATGTCCAGGGGAAGATATAAGGACAATGGGAAAGCACTGGTGGATTTAAGCAAACCCAATTTATATTTTGCACAAAAAATTGTGATTGCAGGAGAATAATGGATTAGAGAGAGAACATTTTGGGAATAGGGACGCTTTATTGCCATGGTCCAGGTAAGGGTGGATGGTAGGATTCAGAGGTGACAATGGAGAAGGGGACAACAGAATGTTGCAAGAGGTTTTCATGGTTTGAGACAAGATGGGGTAGTTTACCATGACCTTTCCTCTTATCTTAGGCACGGCACCTTTACAACATGACAAATTGTCCTTGGGAAATAAAAACCAAGACAAAGATTCAGCCTTTTCTTGATCCCCATTCCCCCTGACAGGAGATTGCAGATTGTTTCTTAAAAAAATTTATTAGTAGGTTGATGATGATGTTATTGTTATTAAATTAAAGCATTGTCCAAATTATTTTCCTCCCCTCCCCTCTTTTTAATATTGCTAAGACTATTAATCAGCAGGTTGGAATCTTATAGACACAAGCTATCCTTTTTTCTGTAATAGTACTCCTAAAAATTAAAGAGTTGCAAAATTTTCCCTTCCGCTATTGAACTACAGATGCATTTAGAATTTCTAACTGTTTAGTATAGCCCCCAAGAGTTATAGCACTTATATTTTTAAAAAAGAGAGAGATTTAAATAATCCCCACCTATGTGTAAAAATATTTGAGTTTATTAATGCTTACGATGGTATTGAAATAGTAGATTTAATTGAGAAAAAGCACTACTTTAGATGAGTTATTATTACATGCATTCAGCATGTGGTTTTTAACTGCAAATCTTTTGTCAAAGCCATATAATTGACAAAAAATTATTTTTATGTGGATTTCACTCAAGGCTTAATTTTATTTCCTGCATTGATTACGTCCGGCTCTGCAGAACACCCAAGATGATATAAAAATCAGAGGTCAGCAACTTATTTTGGTTGAGTACCACAGATGTACTATACAAGTTTCAAAGCAATGAAGAATCCAAGGAATATATTTAGCTTTTCATATTATTAAATGATGCTAGAAACATATACCTTTGTCTGGAGCTATCATTTTCTCTTCTTTTTAGTTTCATTTTCAGCTATTTCTGCCCCTGTCTCCCTATGCTACAATAGTCTTTGCCTGTCTTTTCTTTCTTTTTTTTTCTTGCCACAAACTCTGGACTGTTTTACACTTGACACTGTGGATACTTCCTTCTTCATGCCAGCAGAGCAACAAAGGCAAACGTTGGAGGCCACTTGATTTTCTTCCTGAAATGAGCTCAGCTTTGGAAAAGCTGAAAAAGAATATATCTTTTGGTCACTATATTTTAGAATGCTGAAAGAATGAAATGGGCACATGTCAGGCCAAAGAGTAAAAGCACGGAGAAGCCACTTCATGTGCAGAAGCATGTCCTAGAAGACAGCTGCTAAGGAAAGAAGCATTACAAGAAAAAATCGGGGGTGGGGTGGGGTGGGTGGTGGAGGGAAGAAACCTTCAAAGAAAATGAAAAGAAACAGACAGTTCTTTAAAGCAAGAGAGGAAATTGGAAAAAGAACATTTGAGAAGGATGAAGCATGTGGAACTACTCTAAAAAGTAGGTACAAACCGAACTCTTAGAAGTAAGAGTATAGCAAAGCAGGAGACGGAGTGGGGTGCAGATTGTTACAGAATAAGGAATAGCAAGTGCAACGAGCCAAAGGGAAAAAGATCATTAATTATTCTGGAAGTCAGATGCTCCTGTGGATGTGTATAAAAAATGAGAAGGCAGGTGGTCCAAGAGGGGAGAAGGGATGACAGAGCTTCTCAAACTACTTGTGGTGAAAGATTTTTTTTTTTTTTTTGATTCATAGTGGGCCAATACAGGGTTCTACTGTCCATAACTCATGTGCACATTGAGCCACACACAACTCACCCTGCGAACCTGGCAGCAATGCAACTGGTCTATACTTCTGCAATGAAAGAAATTCACTGATCACATAGATAGATGTCACAGCACTGTTCAATTGGTACAAACGTTTGTTAATGCTTAATCATAATTTTTACACTTAAGTCACAGATTGGCAACTGTTCATGGGCCACACTTTAAGTTGCATCGATGTAAGGAATTTTGATTTTATTCTAGGTTCAATGGGAAGTTACAGAAGGGTTTTCCAAAACTGAGTAAGATTAGAAAATTTGCATTTTGAATCACAAACAATAGCTGGCAAAGAACATCTAGGAGGCGGGCGAGGGAGGAAGTAGAGAGTGTAGGAGACTATTCTAATAATGAGATATAAATCATAGGTAGTGACTAGAAAGATGCAAAATGGATTCATGATATATTTTGGTGATAGTACTAATAAGACTTGTTAATAGGTTGGATGTAAAAATTGAGGGTAAAGGAAGAATCAAGGATGATTCAGGGATTCTGTTTGGAGCAACTGGGTGGAAGTATCGTATTAAAATGAGAAAGACAAGGAGGAATAGTTTTGGAACAGACATGGAGATAGTGGAATCAAAAGTTTGGTTTTAGCTGTGCTAAATATAAACTTGTTACAATTGAATAAAATGGATTAAGAGTCTCATTTGTTTAAAAGTTTATATCTCTCTAGTTGGGTTAAAACAAGGTACATCCCTAATCCCAGAATTCTGAGCAATCATCTCAACAGTAGTTTTCATGAACTAATGAAATGGTCTGTGTACTAGTCAGTTTTCTGTTGCTTATAACAGAATACATGATACCGGGTCATTAATAAGAAACTAAAATTCATTTCTTACAGTTTTGGAGGCTGGGAAGTCCCCGGTTGAGGCGTGCATCTGGTGAGGGCCTTCTTTTGGTGGGGACTCTCTACAGAGTACCATGGCAACACAGGGTATCACATGGTGAGAGGCTGAGCAACAGCATGTTATTGTGCTCACTTGCTCTTATAAAGCTACCAGTCCACACCCATGACTACCCAGTTATCCATTAACCCATTAACCCTTAAGTCTCCACTTTTCAACACTGTCACATTGGAGATCAAGCTTCCACAAGAGCTTTGGTGGGGACAAACATTCAAACCATGGTAGTCTGATAGTAATGCTACTAAACAATAGTTAGGCCTCTGTGAACTACTGGCTTGAAAATGGAAAGAGTTCCCAATATGCGTATACCATCTCAAAAATATCCTATTAGCCTTTTATGAATCAAGTTCATCTCAATTTTGGATTAAAAAAATGGATTTGTATTTGGAGTTGCATTGCAAGTATAATTTTACAATTGGACCTAAATGGTGAAAATGGAAAAATGTTTTAAAATGTCTTAGCTTATAGGAAAGAGTTCCAGAAAGAATAAATAGAGAAAAGTCAGCAACTTCCTTTGGGTTCCAGAGAATAACCTTTGAATTCATATTAATTAGTTTCAAAGGTCCTGGAAAATGTGTCCCCAGTAATTGCCCTGTTGAACTTTGCTAAGCAGGAATAGCAATTTAATTCTCTGGTTGGCTGGTAAGGACATGACAAGCTATCTGAAGAATTTCTCACTTACTAAGAAATTTCCTTATGGTACACATGACAGTATTGACTTAATACCTTAGCAAACTCCCAGTTGTATTTTTATCAGTCTTATGAAAAAATATTATGGTTAATGTTACCAAAATGAGATATACTATGTCATGTCATTTGTTGCATTTTGGGGGTTAATTCTTAACTTCTAATAGGGTTTCTCCTGAAGAGGTCATTTATTTGCATTCTCCTACATGCAAAATTCGTCTTAGAAATTTGTCTCTAGAATTACCTTTTCTCTCATACCATGAGTTTAAACATCATTCCTCCAACCTTGAGCTGCAGTGGAAATGAGCACCCAGCACAAATGGTGTATCTAATGCTGAAGACTTTAGAAATAATTTTAAACTATAGTCATTGATTATTTTATTTTCTAATGCATATCACTTCAAGGGAGGAAATTTACCTGATTCTCTCTAATTTTATTTCTTACAGAGGTTTTTAGTGCATAAAGCAAAGTTTAGTTGCTTTATCGGGAAAAGACGATTAAAAAAATAGAATTTACTCAATTGTTTTCTCAGAATGTTCAGTAGTAGAAACACATGTCCTTAAGGAATACATTTAGTCATGGTTGAAAAACTTAAAAATGGCAAATTCTTAACTTTGAAGACTAAGGGTTGACAGAGGCTGACTACTTCAACTTCAAACACAATGACAACAGCCAGTAGTAATTGTTGCTAAATACATTAGGAATATTCTTTATTCCCAGGGGGTCATATTTGTGTAGTGGAAGCTTTCTCAGTGATGTTATTATGAACAACGTATTGGATACTTTACTCTGATTTATCTCAGGGAACATTATAATGACTGGATTTTGATCAGGATATCAGCTGGTAGCCTCACTAGCTACTATGTTCTACTGCCCACGAGTAATCCACTTAAGATAACATTTTTCACTCTTATTTGTGGAGCAAATTTACTTCAAATGTATATTGTGAACTCTCTTTTCATACCTTTGAAATAACTTTTAAAGTAAATATAAATATTTCTCTCTGGACGAGATTAGATTCTGCTGAGCTGGTATCTATAACTAGCCAGGATCTGCACAGCTATTATCCCTAATGCACTGGCTGCACCAAGTGATAATAAGTCAGTCAGCTCTGTGCTTTCTAAACCAATCCTCAAACCCACTCTATCAATTTTTGTGTGTGATTAGTGTTAGTTCCTGTCGCTTGCTAAAATTGCGTGCTTTTCACTGCATCGATGTCCCAAAGCAGTAGGAATTGTTTGTTAAATCTGCAGAGAGATTTAAAGTATTGGTTATCAATACTCCACAGTTGTTATTGCTAAGGAATGAGATTTCCTTATTGTTGAGCTAGTTCTCCAGATCACAACTGGCAAATGTTGAAGGAGTTGCTATAGATTTCAGTGCTCTAGGGACTGTTTTTTCTCTCTAATTAACATAACACTATATAACCCGTAACACCTCTAGAACTCTACCTAATATTTACAATGTGAAAGTGGGCTTTTAAAAAACTTTTAAATAGCACCAGAAAGCATCATAGAGATAAGCTTTTACACCTGAAAATTTACCCCTAAGCACAACTTCGTTTTTTCAATATTAGTAGTCAAGCACATAAGAGTATACTGGCCTAGGCGAGTTAATTACCATCTATGTTCTGGAGATTAAAAAGACAGAAAAAACAGATGCTTTGACTTTAATTTGAAGAAACTGGCATGTTAACAAAAATTTTACAAATCTGTGTGTTAACTGTTGGGATAGAGATATGTGAGAGACATGGTGAGTTTTTGTTGTTGCTTGCTGTATTTTTAAGAGATGAAATAATCCATTTTATCTGAGGCTAGTGGAAGGATCAAGGAACGTTCTATAAGAGAAGAAGGTTTTTGACTTGGATCTTGAAGAATTTTTTTTTTCCAGTGGAGGAGATAAAGATTCTAGTCAAAGGGAAATTAATTTAAAAAGGCACAGTGTCAGTAGAAAGTATGCCCGTTTTTCACTTCATGTTAGCAAAATTTTTTTCAGCAATTTTAACTTTTAAGGCAACATAGGGCATTTACAGCCCACTGTCAGGTACATAGGTTGGTGATACAGGTGAAGGGTACTGTTGTGTGCTAAAAAAATAAAAAGAGGTATGATGAGATAGAATTTTGTGCCTGGATCATAACTTACTACAGAGAGAATTTTTTATAACAAAAAATATAGAGTCAGTATTTCTGAAGTAAGGATGGATTTTGGGGGGGAGAGTGGTCACACTTCTATAAATACAGAAATTAAAGAAAAATTGTAATAATCCTGTTAGTCCAGAAGAAACATGCACTCAACGTTTTCCCAGATCTTATTTTTTTATAACTATAATGAGGTAGATAAATAATAAATGCCCATTCCCTGGGAAAAATAATTAGATCATAGCATGGTACCCACATTGATAAGGTGTTTGAGGCTTCCCTCTCTCTCAATATAAATGAAGAAATTATGTAAAATGTTTCATTACTTTTAATATGAACCAGGTAACAGAAGTGGGTGGTGTGTGGAGAACCATATAACTATATAAAATTAATTTTATTGTTCATCCTAATTTTTCCACCAATGAGGGAATTGCCACTGCATTCATCTTACCTCTTTTGAAAAGGCAAGCTTTGAAATAAAATGTAAGGTGAATAAATGGCTCCAAAAAAGCCAAAAGACTATGGGCATATACCTTAGTGTTTATTCTTGAGATTTATGTTTATGAAGTGGTATTTCATAATTGTGATATCAAAGGAGTACTTTCTAGTAGGCTCAAATTCTTGATGAGGTTAATTACTCAACAAAAATTGTCCTTTTCCTGTTCACAAGCTTGCATCTTCATTTCTGTCCACATGTCCTTTTTTATTTTTACCATGTTGTTAAAACTGATTTTCTTTAACATTCTCCTATGACACAGATCAACAGGGGATTCAGTTCTATTAAAGAAGATCTTTAGAATGAAATCAACTGTGGAATGTTTTACAAATGTGGTTCAATAAACTCCATATAATTTCAAAAGAAAATGATGCATACAAGAGCATCTTGGGAATTAGCATAAAAACACTTTCGCTTAGACTCATGCAAGAAGGACCTTTGGGAGAATAGGACTACTTTCAAATAGTCTAATTGAAAAAAAAAAAAAAAACTCTTACTGGGGTTCTAAAGAACAAAATTTGCATATTAATAGAAGATTAAAGTGCCCATCAAGTATTCTGAAGCAGTTACTTTCTCTTGTCTAGTTTGTTCTTCACATAAACATCTCTCATAATAAAAAGAAACTTGTGCCTTTGCTGCTATTTCAATGAATTTCCAAGCTTTCCTATCACAATAGGACAGATTTTTAAAATGTTTAAAAACCTTAAATAAAGCTCTTTGGATTTTTATTTATTAACACAATGAAAGGGTAACTTCTAGGGAAAAAATAGAACACTTTAGAAGAAAGAACATATCAGAAAATGTTCTTTAAAGAATATTCCATCCACCAAAAAAAGAAAAAGAAAGAAAATACACACAACTAATAAATAAATACAACCTCAAAAACTCTTGTAGTGAATAATACATATTTCAAAAATGAATTGTAGATGTAGTGACAGCAAAAAAAAAAAAAAAGAAAGAAAAGGGGGGTACATTTCTAGGTGGAAAAAGTCCTGCAGCATTCTAATACGGTTCCTTTGTGCTCCAAATACAATTATTGCTACATGTTTCTCATGTTAGTGTGGAGATGCTCTTGTAATGAAACATAGGTGTTGTTCCTCATAATAATCCATAAAATCTAAAATTCAGAAATATACTTGAAATAGAAAATATAGAGCAAAATCAACATAAAAATTTGTAATGTAAGAGAATTGCTATGTGTGCCAAGTTTTAGGCAGGAAATAGAATTTATTTATTTAACAATCAAAGATGTGGACAGTCATAATAATATTCTGCACATTTTGTGGGTTTCCCTACTTTCCCTCATCCTCCTCCCCAACCCCATTTCTGGTTCTTTGGGTTTTACAGCTGCCTTCAACTTCAAAGACCTTAGAGTATTTCTACTGCTTTATCTTGAGTTTGACAAGGAGCAGTCATACTCAATCATATGGAACATGGATTTTTTTTTCATTGATTTTAATATAAACGTCTGCTGTTTTTCAGATGAATTCTCTAAGCTGGACAATTTACTTTTTAAAGAATAGCATCTTTCTGTCTCTTCAATTAAGAATGTGTGGGATAAAAGTGAATCACATGTCGATTCTGTTTTTCAGATGAATTCTCTAAGCTGGACAATTTACTTTTTAAAGAATAGCATCTTTCTGCCTCTTCAATTAAGAATGTGTGGGATAAAAGTGAATCACATGTCGATTAGCTTTTCACACTCTCTCAGGGTCTCAGATGTGAAATAATCATTTCCATTATGATTAGGCTGGTATTCCTGTTCTATGAATGTATTATATACACTCTCAGCTTTAAAATGATACTTTGTACAATGGAATTTTGTGCACCTATTTGGTCTGGATTTCCAGCTCTCAGGTCCTAGGCCTCTCTAACCCCAATGACAAAGAAGTGTGGAAAAGTGTGAGAACTATTGTGAGGAGAGCTTTGGAAAACTCATCTGACGTGGAAGTGCTCCTTTTCTCTCACTTTGAAGAGGCTTGCAAAGCTTCCTTGCTAGCAGTGCCAGGCATTCCTGGGTCCTGGACTTAGCAACTTGCTGTCATGGCACACGATCTGGAGACACTCTCTGAGCAGCAGCACCAAGTCTTGGCTGAACCTCAGTGCTCCCAAATGTCCTTTTTTTTTTTTTATGTTTAACATACTAATTATGCTGATTTGAGCAACACATATTGCACACAGATATTGATATTCAATGCTGTACCACACAGATATGTACACTTATGTTTCAATAAAAATAAATAAATAAAATAAATAAAAATTAAGACACCTGGAGGAAGAAGTTTTCTGCACAAACATTAAGCTACTAATGTTAGCTACTGTTTATTAAGCACTTCCTACAAGAATGAAGACATTCCAGAACCCTATGAGGCAAATATTATTATCACTTAAAAAATGAGGAAAAAACTCCTGCAGTCTCAACAGTTTGAATAATTTACTGGTCACACAGGTGATGACTTGCATCCAGGTCTGTCTGACTCTGAAGTGCACATTCGTGACCAGCTGACGTGATATCTGTCATGTCAGCTTCAGCCTACCTGGTAACCGTTAGTTAGAGTTTTCCAAGTCGCTCTTCTAGGCTTTCTTATTTTCTTATATTTTATCATCCTTAGGTAATTTCATGCATTCAGTGATTTTAACTCTCCTCAGTATGTTGCTCGGTTACAAATCTATAGTTCGTCAGGGGTCATCACATGAGTTCTTAACCAGTTTTCCTGCCCATTGGGCACATATCTAGATGTTCCACAAATACTAAAGCAAACAAACAAACAAAAAACCCCAGGAATTTAAAGTGATGTCTTTTAAATCTGTTCCTTTCCCTGAATCCCCAAATTAAAAAATAAATGATATTTTTTTACCCAAGCCAATTCCTCAATTTTTTTTCATTCCATTCCCTTCAGTCCAATAGATTTCCAAATTCACCTGAACATTTCCCACTCTATATTATCAAGCTTTCCTCTCCACATTTACTCCCCTGGTTTTGGTTCTCTTTATTGCAGGGCAGGGCTGGGCTTCTTAATAGTTTTGTTGTTAGAACGTGAAGCAACATTTGTTCATTGTAGAAAATCTGGAAACTCTAAACATCAAAGAGAAGAAATCTAAATTTACTTATTATCTTGTTATCCACAGAAAACTACTATGCCTATTTAATGTATTTCCTTTAGCATATTTCTGTTGTTGCAGATTAAAATATTAGCTTCATACTCTACATACTACTTCATAATTTTCTTTTACTTAATATGTCATTAACAGTTTCCCATATAATGATGGTTTTTCTGCATTATGGTATTTAATGTCTGCTTGGGGTTTCATTATGAGGTTGTTATACAATTTGATCAGTCCCCTATTGTCAGATAGATAAAATGTTTATGAATCTTTGCACACTTAAATCAGTGTGCACATCTCATTAACGTTTTAGGATACATTCCCTAAGGGATTAGCGTGTTTACATATATATATTTTAAAATATTTTCTTATAATAATAGCAATAGACATGATTTTGGATAAATAAGAAAAAAACATGTAAATAAAAATAGAGAATAAATTCTAATTATCAAAAACTCAAGAAAAATAATTTATATTTGTTACAACCTGGTACATTTAATTTTGTAAACTTTATATCAATGACAAATGAAATAATTTTTTATATATTGTACTAAAAATTTTTTTCAATCCCAATATAAAAATTTTCATTTCAAAATATCAGTTTACAGGATAGTATTGGCTAAAGAGTATACAATTATATGGCTATAGCATATTCTTGAATAAATGTTCTATTGTTGAACAGTAAGATATATTATTATAATTAACATTTTTAATACCTAAATCTTTGTAGGTAAATTTTTATTCATTCTCTTCCTCACATTTTTAACATGATTTCTAAGAACTGGAAACACTGAATCAGAGGGCAAAAATATTTTTTAAGACTTTTGATAAATATTTCAAATTTTATCATCAAAATAGTTGAATATTTTATTTTAGTAATATGGAGGACTATTTTTTCTGATCTTTTAACAAAATTGATTTATTTATTTTCTTTCATTTCTTTTTCTTATTTTAACTAAATTTATAGAAAACATCTCAATAATCTTAAATTCGAATTTATTTCATTACTAATTAGTCTGAACATTTTTCATGTTATAATTGGCTGTTAGTATTTTTTCTTTGGTTTGAATGGGTCATATTTGCCCTTTAAAAATTATATTTGAACGTGCTCTTTAAATAATAAATAAGTGCTATTTTAAATAATTGCAAGTATTTTTCAAAGTTTGTCTCAAGATTCTTAATCTTGTTGATGGTGTTTGATAATGTAGATTAATTAAATATCTTATGTAATCAAATCAGTCTATTCTTAATTTTTCTGTTGTTTGTTTTTCTATTCAGAGAAGTCTACTCTGAGCTGAGATAAATTCTCACATTTTACCTTTACACTTTTAGCCTTTTCGCTTTAAAAATATGTAAAATATTAATATAAGTATTATAAGAATATAAAGAACTGTGAATGGTCTGATATTTTACCCTATTTACAAGCTAACAAGTTGACCCGTCACAGTTTTATGGATGCTGATAGAAGATAGAAGACTCCCGGGCCACAGATAAAAGAGTTTATTACTCAGAGCAATAGCAATAGTCAGAGTCTTATAATTATTTTTGTGCTAATTATTAGATCCTCAATTCCACATCCATACAGAGATGGTACCGGTATATGCAGCTGGTTGCGTTACAGGAAAGAATGCTTGAGCCTAGGAAACAGGAATCTTATATAATGGGCAGTAAGCACGCTTGCCCTTTGCTCTGGAGGGAGACATTATATCTTCCAAGACTGTAAGCAAACCTGCACTTTAAAGGAGAGGAGGGCTGGCCAGTTAGCTCAGTTGGCTAGAGCATTGTTATAATAGCAAGGTCAAATGTTTAGATTGTTGTAGCAGCCAGCTGCCAAAAACTGAAAAAAATATATAGATATTATTTCTATAGTCCAAAGCTATTTGCTGTATAAACATCTTTTTAAAGATAGTGATGGAGTTCAAGACATGCTACCCCAAAATATGGCACCTTGGCATTTGAGGAAACAGGAGAATCAGAAAGATCTCTTTGACTTTCTCCTACCATTCTCCCCTGAAGCAGGCCAAAAAATAATTCTCTGACCTTCTTCTAAAATAAGTCCTAAGACCCTCATGTGAGAGATACCCTTCCTATACTCAAAGAAAAGAAATACCCTTATCTTGGAAAACAGGGGTGTAAGAAGAATCTGAACAAACATGCCTTGCTATGTTCCCCCTAGTTTACAACCATTAAATCATATCCCCTTTTGTCCAATCATACTTCTGCATGATGTCCACTTTTAAACCTAAGGATAAAAATGCACAGGTTTTCCTGTTTCTTTGGGTTTTATTTCTGAAGATTCCTTTGTCACATAGAACTTATGTTAAATAAATTGTATGCTTTTCTCCTGTTAATCTGTCTTTTGCTATACGGGCCTCAGCCATGAACCTAGCAATGGGTGAGAAAAGTGTTTTTTTTTCACCTACAATTGTATGGAACAAAGGTCAGCCAGTGCCTTGCTTATAAGATGAGTTAAAATTTGAGTGACCCATGCAAGATTATCTCACAACACAAGAAAATGGTTAATAATCAGTTGGTATATAATGGAGTATAATAAAAAAGGAAATCTATTTTCTACCCTTTTCTCCCCAAATCCCAATCTTTATACAAAATAATTTTGGCCATTGTTGTTCTTAACTCTTCTCACAAATACAAAAAACTTCCATATTTTCAAATAGTATCTTTATATTGTACATTGATTTCAATAGTCTAAATTATGCTGCAGTAAAAACTGACAAATCCCAATGGATTAAAAAAAAAAGCCTGGGCATGTTGCATGTAAGGAAAGTTTTATTTTTTTTCCTTTCTAATATTTTTATGACCTTTTTTTTGTCTTGGATAATTATTTTTTTTTTGGTATAAGTATGTCACATGCCAGTTTTTCTTTTATCTTACTGTAGTTTTCTCTTTCAATAGTCAATATCTGAAATATATTTATCCATTATTTATATAAAGTTCAAACATAACAGGGCACTTGTATTTTATCTGGCAACCCTCCACAGTTGTCCTACAAGGCTTGGATATAAGAGCGGCCTCACAGAGAAGTTTTATATTGCATATTAATAGAGACTCGTGCGATCCAAAAGTCCTACCCAGTTTTAAATTTCTTACATTGTGTGGTTCCTGTGCGTTGCAAATGGTTTAAACTGACATCCCAAAGCCACAGTTAACTCATGCTGACTTGTTATGTTTCTTGTAGATTTTTTTTTTTTTTCTTTTCCACAGATGTCCTTGCCAGCTTCCTGGCCACTTTTCCTAAATTGGTTAGAAAAGGCCATGTGTCCTCCCTGTGAGGGTGCTGGAGGTCAAGCTGCCTGCGCTTAGTCTATATTCTGTGAGGAGATTCTGTCTAGCTTCTACCTTACTTACATCTTCATTTCTTACACCTGAGTATTTACTTTTATTTCTTTCAAAAGTGTATTTTCTATTAAGCATTTCTATGTAACTAGCAGAAGGAAAACTCCCTCAATGTCAGTTTAGTATATGCTCTGGTATTGCTTTTTCTAAGCATTAGTTTTCTTTTATTATTGGATATAATAATAGAACTTTCCTTATGAAGTTGTCAAAATTAATAGGTCAATTAATGCAGGAAAATAATACACTGCCTAGAGCACAGACAGAACGTGATTGATAATGAATCAGATTTCTCTTATATTCTCAAGTTTTTCTTCTATCTCAGTGTATTTTTTTCTTTTAATATCTTCTGAAATTTTAAGTTCTGCTCTGATATTATTAGTCTTCTTACATTCTCACCTCATTTCATTTGGCTTGTTTTTCAAAAATTTTACCCTGCCCTTCTGCCAGTTGCTTTTCTGTGTTATGGCCAACGTCCAACGGGTAAAAGAAATTTGCCCACGAGAACCAGGTGATAGGAAAAGGGAAAAAGTTTATTTCTGGCAGCCAGGGCTACGCAGGCCAATCGAGGAGTGCAGCCCCGAGTTGAAACCTCTCGCAGCTTTTATTTTTAGCTAGGCGGGAATTTTTCACGCCTGACACAATCTAGCCAATGCAAGCAAGCCAGCGATACATAAGCTAATTTTGTGGTTAGCCCTGTAGCCCCTCCCCACCCTGGATTCCCCATAGGGACTTTCCAGGCTAAAATGGCAGAGCTGCCTAAAATGGCATTGGCCATGCTACTCTGTTTATTCCCCTTTATTTTAGCAAGTGATTTGTACAGAAGCAGAATGCATATGTTAAGGTCAGTAGGGGTTGGGGCGTCCCTTAACATATGTATTTTGTAGTTTATTTCAGAGAGCAAATTTGTTTTTGAATTTGAAAGAGAGCACAAACAGATGCTATGGGGAATTTGATTTCTTAGTAAATATTTTCCCAAAGCAAATTCTCTTTCTTTCTTAGTGCTATACTTTTCTCCTTTTTCCTCCTTTTTCATTTGTTTTAAAAATTTTCACTCAGTTGTGTATGGATTTCACTTCAGTTTACTTATTCTTGATTTTGGAGTAGTAGGAATCCGTGCCTCCCAATCAATACCTCAAAGGAGAATGTATAAATTCTTCTTGGATCCAGGTTCCTATCCTCCAGGATCTTGTTCAAAATGACTTTCTCAGATATTCGTGGAACTGCATGCCAGTTCAATAATCCAGCAACAGCTGGAGAGAACAAGCGTTCTTCCAGAGGACTGAGTTTGTCTCTCTGTTCAAGCTTTCTTCCTAACTGCTGAAGTCCGCAGGCCAGATTTCCATAGTCAGTTTGCTGCGTGGTTTGATCTTCCTTCTAGGCCTCTATGTTTGTAATGCCAACAGAAAGCTGCACTGTGTTTTATTTCTGGGACAGGTGTAGTTGCCCTTACCCATCTGTTCAGGTTGCCTTACTTGCATTGCTTTCCTCTACAAATAAGGAAACACTGTATGTTCAAAGTAAGCTATTAGAATTTATTGGGCATCCATGAGGCACAGAGCACATAACTAGGTATTAGAGGAAGAAAATCCGTTAGTTTCTATTTATTATAGTCTTTAGTTTCGTTAATGTGTTAATAAGGTGAGTTAAATTCACATAAAATATTAACATAAACTACAGTTTTTATAGTGTCTACAACCGATCTTATCCTATTTGCTTTGACTTTTTATTTATTTGGCTTGTAAAACTAAAAGTATCAACAAAACAGGGAAGAAGGATGGACTATATCAATAACAATGTGGTGACTTTCCACTATCTTAAATCATTCCCCCTATGGGAATCTTTGATCTTTAATTTCTCAAGTAACAGTTTAGACAGAGAAATACTATGCTCTTCTTTGGCACCTCTTTTTATATTTTCTGATTTAAATTCAATTTTCTTTCTCTTTTTCTTTTACTTTTCCGACATATATTAAATCATCCCATTAAAGGAGATTAGTTCCGTTACTTAAAAATTTTCATATTACATTCAAATCAATTCACTGTCTGAATTACACCAATTTTATTTCACTATTTTGATTCATGCCAAATAATGTTTGTTAACTGTAGAGCTATGGGACTGGAGAAATAGAAATGTTTCACTTCTCCAGTTCACTTGTATTTTCTTCAATGAAATTTATTCTAAAAATAACTCCGTGTCAGTGTATGAAACAAAAATTTATAGATCTGGAATATAGAGACTATCCCAAAGAAGAAAACTTCCATAGATAATTTTTCAGACCAGTGGTTATCATTTTTATACCTATGGACAGATATAAATTTATATTTTTACAAAAAATTAGAACACTATATAATATTTTTGTACAACCAGCTACTTACACTAATAAGATCCCAAAAATATTTTTTCAGGTCATTAGGTAATTTTTTGACATTATTTTAAATGGAGGCATGATATTTCATTTAACCAATTCTGTATTGAGGATATTTTAGGCTCTTTCCATATTTTTCCAATTTAAAACAAAATTTCATGGACATTGGTTTTTAAACACAGCTGTATTCTTTCTTTAGGGAAAATTTCTCAAAACGGATGCAAAGAAGAATGCACCATGCATAAGACTTTTGCTACATACTGCTTCGTTTTCCTACCACAAGGATGCAGCAGCAACCCCTACTTCCACCAGCAGCAACCTCTACTTCTAAGTTTTAGAAGTATATTGTAAGGTTTTCAATGTAGACAAGGGTGCTGGTGAATTTAGAGCCCTCATTTAGTAAAATCACAAGGAGTATCTGAGCTGGAAATAAAGAAGTTCCTCTTTTCTGATTACATTTTAGTCTTAGTAAGGATGGAGGTAAGAGCGATTACTTCTTATTTCATTTTTCCTACTGTGTGCATTTCACTGTAATTGCATGTGAGAGATATACAGAAGCATATTATATCGACCCTTCTCTTACAAGCTCATTCAGTAGAATAAAGGTACACATACAATGTGTTAGACAGAAACTTACATCAATATTTGATTAGGTCTAATTTGTTTTCTAACAATAACATTATATGAGTCCTAAAATATCAAAAGACTCTGTAACCTAGAATGAATTGACAAAGGCAGAGGGCTTGTACCATGGGGTTTACTTGGACCTCAGGGGCTGAATTGATGAATGGGTTTGATAGAGATGGGCCAGGAGCTGTACTTTGTATGAGCAAAGCTTCAAAAATGGGAAATGGGCAGGGCGTATTCAGGGAAAGAAAGGAGGGAAGGAACGAATGGTTACAGATTTCCTACTATGTGCTAATCTCTACACTAGGATCTTTACTCAGAACGACTCTATTAGTGTTATTATTCCCATTTTACTGCATCTCAGGAAGGTTCAATTACTTTCTTGCCCAAGCATATCTACTTATGACTCACAAAGGGTTATCTCTTCAAATGCGTGGTTTACCTTGACTCCTGCCTAGTTGGACTATAATTAGGCTCTGGTTTTAGTACTGGATCTCTTCTTCAGAGACATCTGGGTTACTGCTTTCTGTTCATGCAAAGGTTAGTAATCCCAATTTCGTGACACTGAAATAAGAGGGCACATAATTTAAAGTATGGATATTATAGGAGATGTTTTGTCCATTAGGTAAATATGATACCAGCGATAGCATTAGGGACTTTTTATGTTTCCTGGAGCAGTTAGTGCTTCTTGTGTCACAATTGAATAATCACTCTGAGTCTGGCATCTAGGCTTTGGAATGGCCAAGTCTTAGAGAATCAGAAATTGGTGCTGTAGCATTGAGGTGACACATGTCTCTATAGAGCTAGGAGACATCAACAAGGTCCTTTATTTGAGTCGCATTTATAGTTTCAGCAAAACTAAAAAATCATCTTTTAATCTTTCCACTGGAAAACTAAGCATTGACCGATCTAAGCATGTGATATAATTATGCCTCTCCTCATTAGGACAGAGTGAGGTGGAGGGAGAATCAGCAGTTGGCTGGACTTCAGGCAGCAGGGCAAGTCTAGATTAGTTGTCCTCATTGCAGTAAGTGGCAGAACATTTTCCTCCAGTTAAAGTGTTAAGTACAGGGTGGATTGCCCTAGGCATTAATCATCGCCAAGCCCATGAGTGTAGAAACAAGATAGGTTACTAATGATGCCAGAATCACAAAACCATTTACTAATATAAGCCAGGACTCCACTGTAGGCGAATGGTAGCAACACATTCTTTCCACTCACTATGCTTCCTGTGAGTAGACCAGCCTGACTGCCACATAAAGATTTTGTTTGAGAACGAAGGGAGACAATGTTGGAAAATTAAGGTAGGGCCAAATTATGGAGACCTTGAAAGGTTAAATTGGAATTTTATAGACCTGTACCTTCTTGTTGAGTTGCCTCCGGTTTAATCTGACACTGAACTATTTTCCAACTTGCTTGATAATAAGAATCACACAGGATGCTTGTTCAATGGATTCCCTGGCTTCTCTCTTAAAATTCTCGTTCAGGGACCCGGGGCAGGACTGAATCTCATGTTAAAAATTTGAATTTTTAACATGAGCTTCAAGTTATTCTTTGGAGAGTATGTCTGAGAAACCCTCTGAGTGTTTTTCCTGCTAGTGGGGATATACTCCCTCTTCTATTCAGATAAAGAACCATTTTTTTTGAACAGTTCTTGTGAGGGAGGTGTTAAGGGGAGATACAGAGAGGAATAACATTGGGCTCCTGCCTTCAGGAGGTTTCCTTTGGTGATTGAAAGATACCTCCAGCAGCTCTCTGAACTGCTGGTAATTACACAGCCATCTTATTAAGAGAGGACCTCATTATGATCCGATTTTCTGGCTCAACAAAAGAAACACATTTAAAAGTACTGACTACTATACACTTGGTTAAAAAAAAGATTTAAGATGTCTCTTTTCTTGGATTTGTGTGTTTTCTATATTTATTCTGGATTTTCATTGTTCTGAACATAAAATTATTTGTATTAAATACATAATCATAATATTTATGCTTCTATTACAGTTCTGGATTTGAGATATACAGTTCTCTGAGTTATTAAAGTGAGGCTTAATTTCACCCAGAAATAAAAAGTTTCTATTGCTTATTTATTTAATCAAGCTACCTGACACTTAAAAGCTGTCTGGGAGGTATTTTAGAAAGCAAGGAATATTTGAATTTTAAACTCAAAATCTTGGCACCATAGCCTTTACCCCTTGATTACACAGAAAATATATAGTCCTTAAGCCTCTGTATTTTATTATTAGCCCAACTCTGTAAATGTATCATAGCTTCAAGTTTCTACAGAGAGTATTCATTGGGGCATTTCCACCAAACTAAAAGAGTTCCCAAAAGGAATACAAATCACCATTAAGATTGTGTCCACACATGCAAAGTTAAGTGAAAAATTGAGGTATGAATATTCCAGGCCCCAAACACCTTTACTTGAAATATTCAGATATTTGAGGCAATAAACATAGATTCTAGTAATCAGAAGAGACTAATAAATCCTCTAATCTAACTGCTATTTCTTCTTTAGATCATAAGCCAAAAATCTATCTTTGAATTTATGGCTACTTTACCCCCACCAAATTTTTTTAAACTTTAACTATTCAGATGTTTCTTACTTTTTCACTTCATTTTGCTTAAGGTCCTGGCTTCATTTTAACATCTGACATTAACAGCTTCTCTGGGGCGTCTGCAGCCTGAATTGGGAACACTGTTTTTCTATCTTGAGAAGCCGTGAAGCTTAGATTGGGCACAACTGAATATAGTGTGTCATGTGATTCGGATCCCTGGGTGTTAAGCATCCTACCTTTGAAACTTGTTTTGTTCTCAGCATTCACCTTCGCACTCCTGATTGGAGCACCTTCCAGTTTATTCTTCACTATTGGCTTTTCTCTTCAATTTAGTTCAGTCTAATGTTCTTTGGATTTTTTTTTTCTTTCTAAAGGACAAGAACTAATGCTCTAATTTAGAGGACTCAAGTACCATTTTTGCTCATTCTTCATCAGAGATTGCACTATTCAAGTACTTTGCTTTTTTTAGATGAATGCCCTAATTTGTTCCTGTTATACAGATGGAGAAATCTTAGTTCTATATTAAAAAGAAGGTCTCATCACCAGCCTCAGACTCCTTGGAATATGAAATACAAAGAAAGTAGCATTGAATGAATAAAAGGGTCTCTGACTTTAGGAATGAAAGCCCATAAAATAGAAGGTCAAAATTAGCTTTTTTTGAATAGTTATCTGTACGTCCAAAGACGGCCGTAATTAACTCAATTTTTGCAAATAATGGTATGAAGGAGTATTTGGAAAACAAAAGATGTTAAGTAAATGTAGTCAGTGTTTAAGGTAACTTTTTAAAATAGATATCTAAAGAAGTTCAGAAGTTCACAAGTCATATTTTAAATTACAGTATTAAAAAGTATTTTCTTTGTACAAAACTTAGCATTGGGATGAAACAACCTTTTGTTTTGCATGAGAACATAATGTGAAAATTAAACCCTGACCAAAAAAAAAAAAAAAATCAAATATGTTTCACCTGACAACTTGGGCTAGGTTTGTTTCATTAAATATGAATAGAAACTAAGAAAACTTAAGATTTTCTCAGTTAATTTTCAGTCATAAGAACAGATCATTGAGTGGCAATGCATATTTTTAGTCTCTGCTTTATTCCTGAATGGATTATCATAATTCTCACTTCCAGAATAAAATACTGACTTCATATCTTAAGTCTCAAATGATTTTCTCAAGGTGATTTCTCATTTTTCATTACATCAATCCTTGAATCTTGTTGGACATTCCTATTAAATATCTTCTGATGGTTCCTCACACTTAAGTCTATTCGATTGAACTCTACCTCCTATAAACTCGTAGAAATTATAATCTGTTCCACTAGTTACTCGTTACCGTATATTGACTATTTTTTTGAACTTTTTAAAATCATGTGATATTATTTATTTTCTATGTGTTTCTTAGTATTTATGTATATATGACATTTAACCAATATGCTTAATGGTGGTGATTATGCCTTGCCTTTCTTTGGTGCAGTCAAAGACAACAACAAGAAGCTTGATAACAGACACTTTCCCAAGAAATATGTTGATTGAATTAGTAAGTGAACCAGCTCAAAATCTACCTTTTTCCCCTGTATAAGGAGTTATTGGTAACCAAATATGACTGTATTTATAAATGACGGTCCATTCACCACGAGCCAAAATTTCTGCCTTGTGTTCCATGCAGTTTACTAAAGAGCCCTGTTAAAATTAAGTGATTAAAGAACTCAGAAATACCAGCAATCTTAGTGAACCTACATGAATGTGACTGATTCTTTGGACTAGATAGGAATCAAATATCTGATATAGAATTTCAGTGGAAAGATACCTAACTTGTTCTTGGTTTCTCTATCTTGGCTTATATAAGTTAATAAATATTTTTATAGTAATAAATTAGGTCCTTTAACTTTATGTACCAGTTTTCTCTATTCTTTGTCAATCTTTAAAAAAAATTATCTTTCACATTAAAGATATTCCCATCTCTCTTTCTCAAGAGGAGCCTCTGGGTTGATGGTAATTGATTTTTTCTGCTTTTCTTTCACCAGGAAAGCCCCTGATTGACTAGAAGTGGTTAAGGATCACAATTTACTTCATCTTTAACAACTGATGAAGCACTATTGACAGTGTATTCAAAATCAAAGAAAGCATATAAGGAATAGTTTTGCCCAGTAGGTGGAAAATGGCAGGGAATATTCAGAGTACATAAAGTACTACTTCCTTTAAATTAGGCTTTAACACCCAAGTCAGCAAAATTTGTTTAGTGTTGTACCAAGTGGCCATGTTATGAGATCAAAAGAGATCTGTTATGGTGCACCTCAAAATAGCTAAAACATATGTAAAACATTTTCAAAAGTCAAACTGTTGAGATTATTGTTCAAATTCAATAAGTAACACAAAATGTGTGTTTACGTTTACTGAAGATCAGCAATTATTTTCTAGATTTTATGATGAGTCATTCATATCTTATAAAATTCTTTAAGGCAAAATGGTCATGAATTTAAAAAGAAAAGAAGAAAAATGCTATGCCTTCTGCTATTATAAATGATACCTAGTCTGTTTCTATCCTGAAAGAAATTAGTCAAAAAAGTCAAAATTAGTCAGGACAGTTATTTCCTGCAATCTTTAAATAATACTCTTATTAAATTTTTCTTGCCCACAGGGGAAGAAAATTCTTATAATAACTTTCTACAATTTCCACGTATAATCTTGAAAAATGACCAGTTAATGAAAAAGAGCTCAAACTTAAACACTGATAATTAATTCAAAGTTAAAAATTCCCTGGCACTACATGCATTTTGAACCATGGTTAGGTACATGTTTCATTTTATATTTTAATTGTATCAAATAATTTTTTTATTTGTACGGAGTTTTAAGTTTAGAGATAATCTTAAAAATAACTTGGCAAGTATTCTTTTTTCAAAAATATCATTTGTAAAAGGACCATATATACAAGTATTGTTACTCTTATGTATTAACGGCATACAAATGTTGTGTAGCTCTGTACAACCAATATGAAACAAATTTAGGATAACACATACCTAGGTTTTGACCAGATTGTCAAGAAAATTTGATCAAATTTTCTCCATTATGTGACTATGAAGGTTTGCCTAGTAAAAACTGGAATAGTTGGCATGTTGGTGCATCCAACTTGGAATCTGATGCCATATGGACAACTTTATTAGCTATGTATGTGCATGTTGTCACCTATAAAAACATGGGCATGTAATAGAACACAGTTGTATAAATAAAGTCATGAGAATAGATTTTAGCGACTAATTTATTCACCGCTGCATCTCACTATGCCTGACATAATAGATAGTAAGTATTCGTGGAATAAATATATGAAATATCTGACTTTTCTGTTAATATTTTGAGCTTAATCACTACTTGAAATTTATGAAGTAGTAGTTGGCATTTTATTGTTATTGCCACATAGTCTTTTTCAATCCAGCTTTTCAAAGGGAATGAAGTTGTTTGAGGATCTATTTAGCACCCTGTGGAAATTTATGGTTCAACTGGGGAGATGAGGCTTTGAAGGGCAGAGGAAGAAAGAGACAATATACTTTTCTCTAGCTCTGTGGACAGGGCTGTTTTGTGATGTGGTTTTATTTCATGTATCTCCGTGCAGAGGCATAATACATACGAAGCAAAACAGGAAGTAGCTGGCAAATACAGAGAGTATTTCCGGTAACCATCTAGAGTCAAAGTTATCTCAACAGGCTGGAATCAAAAAAGTGATTGGTAACAGGGAAATGTAAAAATTCTTCAATTATTACTACTCTTACTTACTAATAGATGATAATAGTAACAATATCAATTGGTACCATATTTGAACACTGTATATTTCCTTCCTTTCCTCTACTATTTTGCCATTAGATATATTTTCCATCCTCCCCTTCTCTTTTGACATCCTATCCTAATTTTCCTCTCTACATATGTGAAAAGCCTCACTTTCACTCTAGTATTTATAAATGAAGTTCACTTTGTCTGTGTGGACACTTTTCCAGGTACACTTTAAGGTTGATCAAGTGTGAAAATCTCTTGTCACAAATATGCCTTCCAATGTTACCTATTAAATTAAATAATGTAAGTAATGAACTTGATCCACTTTTTCCTCCATGGGTAAAGAAGATACGGGCAGGGGCAGGGGCATAGACATGGGGGATGTTTCTGAGAGGAAGTGTGGTGGGGCAGGAGGAGCCCTGCCTGGTTGGTAGAGGGCTATATGATTTATCTGGCGCTGGGACAAGCATGTGACTATGGGCAAATAATTTAGCATGTTTGGATCTCTGCTTTCTCATTTTATAATGAAAAGTCTGGATCTTGATGTCATTTCTGGACTTAATATTATATGAGTCTATGAATACTTCCCTGGGGGTTCCTCCAGTTTATCTACTGTAGTACCTCCACAAAACCTACTGTCTTTAAGACTTAAATGAATAAAGGAGGAGGTGAACATTGACCATGATTATGCAAGCAGATTGCTCTTTAGTTGATCTTTAGCTATCTTTAAAGTTGGTTCCCTTAGTACTATCTGCTGCAGATGGGTGTGCATGATGGGACTATTGATGTGCATTTGTCATACCTGGAATGGATAGTATTTCTCTGTCAAGTCTGAAAGTCAGAACTCACATCAGGAGCAACTTCTATCTATCTTCCTTGGTGTTGATAGCTATTTACATTCTTGGAAGGAACACAGTTGCACTGCCTGTAAAGCATTGTAGAGAGACATTTGCCAGAGACAAGAAACAGGGAGCAGTGGCTGTGGAGTGATTCTTTATCATAGTTTGATGAAAGTGAGGATTTTAATTAGATGAGGTGGTATTCAGCTATTAGGCACGTGTTAGCATTATCTCAGAGCTTTATTAAGTACCTTAATTAGGGCAATCAGCAATCTTATAATAGGAATAAAAATGCACACAAAAATGCTTATTTTGGTTGTCCTATGTTGACAATCATTACTAATTTGAGGTTTTTCTTCAAATTTCCCTTGGGATTCCAATGAAAAAAATACTACTAAGACTCAATATATTTTGAGATTTTTTTTGTATTTTTTTGCACTGGACTATTTATTTTACATGCATTAACTCATTGAGTTCTCATAAGAATAGTATGAATCAGGTAATACTATTGTTATCACTAGCACTAGAGGGAATTGAGGAAGTTTAGAGCAAATAAAGTAATTAATCTAAAGTCTCTCAGAAGTGAACACTGAATTTCTGCTCGAAGACCTCTCAGTCCTGAACCTGAGTAATTAATTGCTAAGGACCATCTCTCTTTGTGGCTTCTGTCTGCGTAGTACCCTTATTTGATGTGTTTGATTGCATGTGTGATTACAGCAGGGGCTCATGGAGTGACACTGCATCCCTGCCTGACTTCAGTGCAGCTGTGGTATAAAGTGCCATTGCTAGTGTTGCACATCAGGCATGCATCTGAGTCTCTTCTGCACTGTCTCAGGGCTTTCTCCAAGGCAGAAGAAGGCTTTAACCCATAGGTAGGTTAACTCAGAAGTACAGGGAAGATGATGCCAACCGGGAGCAACCTTCAGTCAAGGGTATAGAAGTCAGTGGATAAACTCTCTATTTCCCCAGCTTCCAGCAGAACAATTCTGAAATATGCTAGTCATGGTTTCTTTGAAAGTGCCCAACGGGATTGAGTCCTATTCACGCATAACTCTAAACAGTGCATTAAAGGTATTCTTTACTGGCTTTTCTCCTTTCCCTGTTTCTCTCTCCCGACTTCCTCACTCTTTCCTTTCTGGTACTTTTTCCTAAATAAACAACTTGAATTCATGCCTTTGTCTCAGGTTGTTTTTTCAGGGAAACACAGACTAAGACAGCTTTATTATGTTTTATGGGTGCCTGGTTGTTAACTCTTGCAATATATACTCTAAGTAATAATCTCTCTACTATTTCTACTTAGTTATAAAACCTATCATTTTTTTCTCCCAAATGTCAATTTCCTATTCCTACAACCCACCTCATAGCGCAGGCCTCTATCATACTGTCCCTGAGGTATTATGTTAGACTTCTAGTTAGCATACCCTCTTCTATCATCTAATACTTCTTGCATACTGATGCCCCATAAGTTTTCCTCCAGTGTTAGTTTCATCTGTCACTCCCCTGTTCAAAAACCTACAGTTACTCTGAACAATTTATCACATCAAGTCTAAGTCCCTCTCTCCAAGTTATGATGCACTTTCTTCATGAAATTCTCCAACTCTGATAAGCTCTATTGATTTTCCATGTCTTTGAATTCTTATAACACCTATAATCTTGCTGCAGAATTTAACACATATTTATTATCTTGCATTGTTCACATATTTTTATATGTTATCTTAGTCCACTACATTACAGGCTCCTCGATGCCATAAACTCTTCCTTGCAGTTATTTTGCATTTTCCGTAATCTATTAACATTTCAGGTATACAAATACCAGTCAATACTTTTCAACTGGATGATCATTCGATCTTGGATACTTCTTACAAGGGGGAAATTTGTATCTGATTTTGCAGTTATATTTTCTGAAAAAGAAAACATTTTGGAAGGTATTTTGTTTAGCTCAAATTCTCAAAGTAAGCAACAAATAAATGCCAGTTCTTTTAACTTGCAGTTTTGGAATATGATTGTTACTATTAAGTGGCAAAAGTCAGCTTCAAAAGAAAGCAAGATTTACATGTGTTTTTAAATCTGGAGCATCGTTAAATATTTGGCCACAAGGCAGAGATAGAAAGGAAAATAAGGACTTTTTCATAGGTCCCCCAAGGACTTTTTAACTTTGAAGCAAATTATTTTTTAGCCAGAATGTCACTATTGTTTTGCCTAGTTTTAAGGACATCTTTCGGTAAGCGTGTGGAAGCCCATCTTGATTAATATAAGAAACTCTGGAAAAGGAATGATTTCACATCCTCCCCAACCAATATTCCCAAAGATATATTCTCTTCCTGTTTCTTCTTTGTTCTTTAAATTTAAGCTCTGTTAGGGGTTCATTTATTTTTAGAAGGACATAAAAGGCACTCATTTAAAACTGGATAATAATACTAAAATGTGAAAAATTCTAAAATTCACCCTATTTAATATACTATAGTCAAGCAAAGGAGGGATGTGACAGTGTGTGTGAGTATGTCTGTGTGTGTTTTTGGAAAGTACTTGAGAAATACTTTAATAAAGTATAGAAAACTTAAAACAAAAAGATCTGTTTAATTCCCTTGGGAGTCTGTTTTCCAGGCTGGATTTTTATAATTACTAAGTATGCTCCATTGCAAAGGGACGTCCTAATAGAAGCATCTAAATCCTACTGCACAACCTCAGGGAACAAAGATATTCTCTTGAAAACTTGATTGCTTTTCTGTGGAAGCAGTTAGCTTTGATTTATATCACTTCTGAAGGGAGCTTCACTGAGGCTTTGAGTAATCCAATAAGGATCATATAATATACTCTCCTTTACATCTTATAGAGTTGCTGTGTATGGAGCTCTTTGTTTATGATTCAGGAAATGGGCTAAAAGCTTCCTAGGTTCATCTCTGTTCACAAAATTTGTTTTGGGGGAAGTAATGGCCTTTTGCATTTTAATAAGCAGTAAATCTCAAATATTACAATGCTCCAGTAACAGGCTATCTTTGGCAGTGTGTGTCTTTCCCTGTTTTTGGAGCTTGCTCTTATTCAGCAGTTTGAGTATAAAGATTATTCTTATCACTGTGTTTCCATCTGAAGACACTGCCCTGGAAGATGCTGCCCACATTTTATTCTGAAAATAGTCTGAGCCTCCCTCACAAGCACCTCAGAGGAATGTGAAAAATTAAAAGAAGCTTTATGAATGTCCAGAAGTTTTAACTAAGTTATATAACTGCATCTAAAAAGACTATTGTATGCTATTTTACATCATTTCTTCTTTAAACATTGATCACTTAAATAGTAGTAGTTCATCTAATATTCAATGTAATGTCTTAGGTCCTAGAGATAGTACAAACATAAATATGATAAAACCCTGGTTTATAACTGCTTAAGAAAAATCTTCATGTGAATGAACATGGAGTGTACCCTGGTGGGCCTGTTAGAATTTCATAACACAGATGCCTTTCTAAGTAGGTTCCTTGGAGAATTTATTTCCTTTAAGTAGAACTTTCGCCAATGAAGACCAGATACATAAAAACTCAGCTACGTAACCTTGTTCTGTTTGAAAAATAAACCATCAAACAATGATGTGGTTTCCATACTTAGAAGCTTCTATTGGGAGTTCTCACAAGGATAGGGTTGTTTTTGCCTGGCTCTTTGACTGTATCTATATGACTTGACATGCCTACAGCACAGCAATGTGAGGGTCTTGATCTAATTTGATCTGATCAATTGCTTAGCAATCAATTAGGTTGTGGTTAATTTGATATGCTTAAGCAGATGTGCCCCTAAATTCCAATTTAATGACTAGCTCAGTTTCTTTACAGCAAAATTTCTCTAATATTATGTAATTAAATTTGTTTTTTAAAATTTCACTTCATAAACATTTAGGCAGCTTAAGACCATGCAATATGATGCTGATTTAAAATACAATTAAAATATTTACAGAATATTGTGATAAGAAAGAGTACATGAACGGGTATTTTCTAGATGTATTAAAAGTATTGCGTATTTCTCTTAGGTTCAGTATCTTCATAAAAAACCCCCGCAGAATTTAGTACTGTAAAGAATTTTTTAACTCCAGTCTGAATCACTCCTTGTTTTTTCTGGTTTTTTAAAACTGTCTTTTGTTTATTTTGGTGGCTGGCTAGTACAGGGATCTGGGGAGCCGAACCCTTTGACCTTGGTGTTACAACACTGTGCTCTAACCAACTGAGCCAACTGGCCAGCCCTAAATCACTTCTTTTATAAATAAGATGGAGGCTCCTAGAAGTAAAGTGAGATGTCCAAGACAGAGGCGAGCTGGGATTTGAGCATTGTACTTCAAATTTAGCTCAGAACCAACTTACTGAATTCATTATTGTGTATACATTAGGTGATTACTTTATTTCTGGGATATGTTTTCTTCAAAATATGAATATATTTCAAATGGTATGTACTGTGAATAGTAAAATATTTTTCTCTTTGCCTCTCTTTCTTCTACAAGTATTTATTGAGTGCCTATTACTTACCAGACACTAGTCTACATATAGGTGATATAGCAGAGAACACGAGCCAGATGAGGTCTCGGTACCATGGAGACTAAATTCTTGTGGGGAGATAGACAACAAACAAAAAATATGACCCAGAGAAATATGAGTTGGCCATAAGTGCTGTGCAGGAATTTATTCTGGGCGATATAAAGGAAGTGCCGGGGTGGTCACTGTGGATTGAGTGATCTGGGGAGATGACATGTACAGTGTGACGGAGTTCAGAACAGGCTACCTTAAATATATGGCACCTTGGCATTTGAGAGAACAGCAGAAGCATGAAGACCACTGTCACCTTCCCCTTGTCCTTCTTCCTGAAGCAGATTATAAAAGGCTACCTTAAATATATGGCACCTTGGCATTTGAGAGAACAGCAGAAGCATGAAGACCACTCTCACCTTCCCCTTGTCCTTCTTCCTGAAGCAGATTATAAAGTCCAGGAAGATCACTCTGACCTTCTCCCTCCCTTCTCCCCTGAAGACCCTCATGAGACAGGTGTCCTGCCCTATGCCCAGAGGGAAGGGATGCCACGTGGGGATGCCAAGAGGAATCTGGATGAACAGGCCTTGCTAAGTCCCCCCAGTTTATTACCATTAGATCATTCTTCACGACTATCCATAAAATCACCCAGATTTCCCCAGAAATTGGGGGAAATCATTCTTCACGACTATCCATAAAATCACCCAGAAATTGGATCTTCATTTCTGAAGGCTCCCATGTCACATATAACTTATTAAATAAATTATGAACTTTTCTCCTGTTAATTTGTTTTTTGTTACAGAGGTCTTGGCCATGAAACTTGTGATAAGTGAGGAAAAGACATTACTTTCTCTTCCTTGCAACTGAGATATCAATGAACTATACACAGAAGGAACTATACACACAGATTGGGAGAGAGCAACCCATGGAGAAGGAACAGCAAGGACGAAGAATTGGTGGTGAGAACAAACCTGGCATATGCAAGGGACAGAGGGAGAAAAAACTAGTTTACGACAGCGCTATCCAATAGAACTCTGCAATTACTGATATCTCCTTTGAGCTGTCCAACCACATGTAGGCTGTTGGGCACTTGAAGTGTAACTAGAGTAATTGAAGAACTGAATTTTTACTTTTATTTAAATTTAATGAATTTAAACTGAAACTGAAATAGCCACATGTGGCTAGTGGCTACAGTATTGGGCAGCACAGATCTAGAGTGTGGTGGGTAAGAGGTGGGCAGTGTGATGAGTATGTGGGGGTAGGGTCAGAGATACAGGAAGGGACCAGATCGTTTAGGGCTTCGTAAGAAAAAGAGAAAATCTTGGTTGTTATTCCAAATGGATTGGAAATTATCAGGGTATTATAAGTGAGGCAGTGGCATGAGAGTGTCCAAGGGACTTTGCGAGTAACCACCATTATCTCTGATCTGGACTATTGCAATGACATCCTGTTAGCATCATTCTTTCCAAGATGTACTTCTTTGATAGCAGAAAGATGTGCCAAGCTCTTTTCCTCCCAACATAAACCAGTATTACCAATCCTAACTTTGCTAAATACTAGAAACCATTCTGACACTAATACAAGGCTTTGATATGGCTGAATTTTACTAAAAAATCTAAGGTGAGTAAAGGGAAGTTACATTTTAACACCACCTAGCAAATTAGCTCTCCATGTTCTTACACAGGCCCTTGGGTCTTCTCACTGGCCACACTCCTGTTGAGTACTGGACTTTCACTAGGTGACCTGTTCTATTTCTGCGGCTTTATGCATCAAGCATATGTGTTCATGGGGTTACTAGAGGGAAAAGAATCAAAGGAAATGACCTGCAGGGAACACAAGGAAAGAGGAAGTTTAGAGAATTAAGGAACAACTATTTTGAGGTATCTTAGAAGGTTTAAGAAGCATTCACATAGGACATTTAATCCGAAGTTCCTTGCAATGAGGTAGGCTTTTATTCAAATGAATAAGAATGCATACATCTCTAATGTAGAACCAACTAGCCAAGCTTTTAAACAGAGAACTGCTTAATCTTCATTGTGATGAGCCCCTCTGTATTCAGGTCTGAGAATCTGGGAAAAGCAGTATCTGTATATGCTCATGCTCATCTTTATGTGACAGCAGTGGTTATAATTATTGCCAACTAGATGATGACATGGCAGGGAAAATAAAATGAGAGCCTCTGAATTTCCCTTGAACAGACATTGCTAGAAACCTTCCTACTAGAACAACGGACTTAGATATCATTGACATGGGCTACATTTTAAAATTCACCTGTTTTTCTTCTCTGCCGTCAGTCCAGTTTTGCCATCATCTCTCTGTCCGGGATTATTTCAGCAACTTCCTAACTGCTTGTTTCACCACCACTCAAGTCTCTTTTCTGGCCCATTTTTGCTTTAGCAAAACAAAGCAATCTTTGAAAAAGGAAATCTATAGTTGCTTCACCAGTAATAAAATTCTTCAAAGATTAACAATTGCAAATTATAGAAAACTCAAGCTCTTTTATTTAAAGCATTTTCAAATTTGCTTCTCGTCACTGTTCCTCCTACTTGCTTGGCTTCAGTCACACTCAGCCTCCTTTGGATCCTAGAATCCCTGGGCACTTTCCTGAAGCATAGCCCTCCCTCCTGCTGTTCCTTCTTCCCAAATGTCACCTCTCTATCTTTAAGGAAAATGGACAAATGGCCAGGCTCCCTCAGCTTTTCAGAATCTTGCCAAGCATGAGCTAGCCTGTTGAATGTAAATATGTTAATTGTGCATGTGCACCCAGGTGTTCCTTGGTTATTATGTGATATAATGGCACAAGTGTGCCCAGGTGTTCTTTGGTTATCTGACTCGCACCCAGGAGTCCCTTGGTTATCTGACTTAAGTATAAAGGACAAACGGCTCTGATCACAGGGCCCTTAGGATGCCCTAGGACGCCACTAGGGTGGCTGCTGCTAGTTACCTGAGCTAGCATCTGAATAAAGCCTATCAACTTTACCCATGGCTCGCAGTATCTTTTTCTAATTACCTAGCTTGCGACCTTCATATGAGGGGTCTGTGATCCAGTCTGTACAAGAGTTTGAAGGTTCTGTGACCCAGCCTGACACTATCTAAAGCAAGTTCCCTCCTCTTGCAGCCTGTTTTACTTTATTTTGTGCACTATTCACATGCTTCGTAATCCTCCATTATATTTAGTATTTGTTTGCTTTATTGTTTGTTTTTCTCCTCCATCAGACAGTGTAGTCTGTAAGCTCAGTGAGGATAGGAACAATGGCCGTTTTCTTCACTACTGTACCTGGATGCCTAGCACAGTAGTTTGGCACAAAATATACTATGGTCTGAGTGCTTGTCCCCTCCAAGGCTCATGTGGGAGTAATGGGCTAATGGTATAATGGGTTACCATGCATGTGAACTGGTGGCGTTACGAGGAGAGCAAGTGAGCATGTGAAAACGCTCTTTCCTTTCCTTGCCATGAGACACCCTGGGTCAACGTGGGACTCTGTAGAGATCCCATCAAGAAGAAGGCCCTCACCAGATGTGCACCTCAACTTTGGACTTCCCAGCCTCCAAAACTGTAAGAAATAAATTTCATTTTCTTGTAAATCACCCAGTTTCAGGTATTCTGTTATCAGCAACAGAAAATTGACTAATACAAAGCAGGTGGTCAGTAAATGCTAGCTGAATGAATGAGTACATCAAGCATTTCCTTTTGAAAAAGCTATCATAATTCATAAGAAAATTACATTATGTCTAGAAGATAGAGCATGTGTAGTCATCTCACTAGAATAGTGATTCCCAAACTTGGGTGTGCATCAGAATCACCTGGAGGGCTCAATAAAACACTGATTGCTGGGCCTCATCACTGGAGTGTCTGATACAGTAGGTCTGATACAGGTGGGTAGAATTTGCATTTTTCATAAGTTGTCTAGTAATGCTGATGCTGCCGATCTGAGGATGAGGTTTGGGAACAACTGCCCTAGAATTATGTCCCCTACCCCAGTCTCGATGCACATACAACTCTGGTGCAATATACCTACAATCTACAACCTGTTCTATAGTTAAGATGGGAGAAACTTTTGATCACCCCTGCAAATGTTTGTGTCCTACAACTCCTTTTATTCAGTGTGTTCTTTGAGAGTTCTAGAATTTTAAGATCATGCAGATATCTCGAGAAAAAGTCATCCAGAAATCACAAAATTTATTTACAATATTGTTCATTATGTAGCTTCATGTTTTATTAGGGTGTTATCTGTACAACACAACAACACTAAATAAAAATCATTCTGTTTTACCTGAGGAATAATTTTAAAGCTAGTAATGCTATATCTATTAGGTCTGACCTTTGATTTGTGTAAAAATCTATGTAGCATCACTTCAGTGCAATTAGTTAAATGTAATAACAATATTTCTGAGGTTCTTTAAACCAAAAATATAAAAAGATTAGATGGACTAGACACTGTTTATGAATGGAAACTCTCCCTTTAAACTATTTTAAATTATGCTTGGTTTATAAGTGACAGAACACCCTAAATAGCTACCTAGGACCAAAAGCAAATAAAATGGTGGAATATTCACTTATACCAAACTATCTTAGAATCATCAGTAGTCAAGATTATTCCCAGCTGACATTACTAGAGCATTAGCCAAGCTTCACCTGGCTCAGATCCTGACTCTCCTGATCATATTATTACAATCTGGGTTTCTTTTGAATAGGAACTGAATTGAACCACTCTTTGTTCAGTGGTTCTCACACTTTGACAGCATCAGAATCACCTGGAGGGCTTGCCAAACCAGATTTCTGTACTTCCCAACTTTGAGAGCACTGTTCTAGGTGCTACTTGTGTAATTCTAATGGGTCTGGCAGATGTGAGAAGATCCTATTTACCTGTGGCTACTTAGAGAATGTAGGAAACCTTTAAATTTGTTATTGAAAAAAGCAGTGGAATTATTTATCTTATTCTTCCAGAAGCAAATATAAAAAATGTCTCTCCTATCCTAGAATCTGCTGAATGCATATCCAACTTCTTGAAGTTGTGTTTTAATCAGTACATGCACTTAATAGCTCTTTTATATATGAGACCAGTTTTTCTACCTCGCTGGAGTCTGTTTGGATTGTGGCAAAATGGTAATTGTTCTAATCTCATTAAGTTCATTGCTTATAGAATTCCAAGGTATTTCTACTGTTTATAAGCTTAATGGGTTTTACTTTAATATGTTAGAAAGTATACATTGACATAAACAAATCACAATGAGAATTTTGGACTGGGAGATTTACTGTGGCAAGCGAATCGTTTCAGCACATTTTTGGCCCATAGTTCATTGGTAAATTGTCTTACTACTGAGAAATTGACTGACTAAGTGCATTGACATAAGTATAAATTTATCTTAGGACAAAGGTCAAATGGAAAAACTTATTTCAATTAAGTAGAGAAGAAGAAAATTAAGAAAACAACAACAATGAAAATTGTCAATCCTTAATTGGTGTCAAAAGCTTTGTAAACTTTAAACCTGTCTACAGTATTATTTTGTTGTGATGCTCAGCAACTTAACTGCTACCTTAATTACTTTAATTATTAGTAGCCTAGATCTCGGGTACTCCTTTCCTAAGTAAAATGTTCCCTGTGGGCATCTTAAAATTCTCTCTTGCTAGGGCCGGCCGGTGGCGCACTGCTACAGTGCGCCGCTTGGGAAGTGTGGCAGCGCTCCCGCCGAGGGTT